>NC_050526.1:1234925-1260937 GCF_002922805.2 Oryzias melastigma
AAATTGTCGGCGTCAAGCACACGTCAGATTAATGCGTTTTTAACGCGACAAATCTGACAGCCCTAATGAATACATAAGCATAGTATTTACAAGTTTAGCAAATGTTAAATAAATGAAAAAAAAATAATTCTAATTTAAAATTTCAAACATTTAAGTAATCTAAATCCACTGCTTTCCTAACAGTTGACTATTAAAATATTTAACTTTTTTTTCATTTCTGAAGCAATTTCAAATCAGATTTGAATGGAAATGGAAAGATTTTGTTGAGCTGTAACCACATCAAAGTCATTTAAGCTAGAGGTTTTGTGTTCAGCCGTACCAGAGTGTAACTGTAGGCTAGTTTAACAGTTCTGAGGATTACGTTTAACAAAGAGGTTTATGTTGATGACAGCTTTTATTGAAGTCTCCCTCCTGCTGGAACCATCTGCTCTGGACATATTACTGCATGCTGACATCATCACAAACTTGCTGTACTTTCAGTTAGCTTTATGGAATCATCTTAGATTACTATATCTACTTTTCCTTTTGTTATTTCTGCATAAAAATATACAAGAAATATGATTACAAACCCTGGTTTACAGACTAAAAGTATAATTTCTTTAGATAGAACGAACTGTAGAGGTGGATGTTTTTAGACCTTTTGCATTAAATTAATACATTCATTTCTGAATGAAACAAATTATAACGTAATATTTCTAATTTAGACTTCTGTTTTGCTATAATCGCACGAAAGTATATCAATTACAAAACAGAGATGAAGCTATAAGCTATAGAACCTGGTTTCCATGGTTTCTCCTCAGAGGTGATAAGAGTTCTGACCTCAGTGAATCCATCTTCCTGACACATTTAAAAAGCACTTGAGGATTAAAAAAAATTATGGTCCATTAATATGATTTATTTGGAATGATCTTACAGACCCTCTTTGTTGCAAGACATGTAAAAAAATTCACAGAACAGCACTTGGGTTTTTTTTATATATTTCAGAATCTTAAATTGTACAGGGATAAAAATCTGTCAGGAGAAATGAAAGATTCAGAGAGTTGAGACAGAAGTCACGATGACGTCGGAGACAGATTGCCTCAGCATGTCTCAGAACAGTCAGTGTGGCAGACAGACATCTGAGCACAGAGTCATGTCAGCTTTGGGCAAAATCAATCCCAAAACAAATCCTGTCATCAGGAACTATGATGCTGCTCCATTTGAGGATTTGAGACTCTCTGGCTTTGATTGAGATATTTCCACATCATAAGGATAACAACTGGCTGGGGGGGCAGCTGACATTTGAACAACACATGTAAGAATGGGGTTTACTCTAACATGAAAAGACAACAGGTTTTATAAAGAATCCATGAATTTCTGTGACGCATTAATGCTTTAAAATTGTATGACTTTTAGATTTAAAACCATTCCAGATAAACCGTTTTGTCAGAGCTTCATGAACTCGTAAATGAAAAATAGAATTACTCCGTAGGTTTATTTAGTTCTAATTTCTTTCTTGATGCTTATTTTGCATCTATAAAGATGTCCTAATCTTTTCTAAAAAGAATATGATGCATGAATTTCAGACACCTTGCTTAAGAGTCTTTAGAAAGACACAATGTCACAAATCTACAGTCAATTAGCTCAATTGGTGATTTAAGACCCACTCCAATGAAAATTGTGTTTTTAACATGTTCTTGCAGCATTTTAAAAGAAATATATAAAGAAATTCAGAAAAACTTGTAGTTGTTGCGTACAAAGTACAATCAGTGGACCATCAGCTCCCTGCCGCTCCATTCTCATGCATCCATTTGCAGACAAATAGATCCATTAACGTCTTCGTTAACCTTGTCCGAGCGAGACACGATAGCTCAAATATTCGCCCTGAGACTCGAAGGTCGTGAGTTCAAATCCCGTCCGAGTCATACCAAAGACTCTAAAAACAGGACCCAGTGCGTCCCTGCATTAAAAGGGTTGGATTGGGGGTTAAACCACCAAATGGTTCCGGGGTGCAGCTGTATCTCCAGCTCACCGCTCCCCCAGGGGATGGTGGGAGCAAATTTCACACACTTAGGTGTATGCAAGCTAATGGGACTTTAACTTTAAACGAAGAATCCATGGGAGATAAGTGCAGGCTTACTTCCACGCCAACAGTCTGCAGATACTGTGTCCTTGTTTTTTATTATTTTGGTTTAAAAAGGGATAATTATAATCAAAAGAACGATGGCAACGATTATAGATCAAAAGATGACTGGAGTGGGACTTTAATGAATTTTTTGTGCCAATAAAGTTTTATGTTTCCATAAACCACAAAAACTTTTTATTATTATTTATACAAAATGTACATAGTGGATAATCTTAAAGATTGCATAAATGTTTACAGTTTAGAATACAGTTACCTATATAGCAGGTAAAGTTAATGGGACACTTATATAAAACCCAAGTCTTTAGCAGTAATGACAAAATATTTTGACATGTCTTGAGGATTGTCTTAAGACGATTAAAGGTAAATCACAGCAGCGTTTTTTATTGGATTAGCAGGAAGTGGCTGAGCTGTCATAAATAACATGAACAAAACAGGAAGTACACTCAGAAACATCCGTCTGACCATATCATGGAAATGTGTCACAAACACTGTGAGCCATGCAAACACGATGCTTTAAAAAATGCCACATATTGACCATTTTCCCACAATAAAGCCACAAAACAGGATTGTGGAGCTGAGGATTGTGAAAAATAATCATTCAAATAGAGAAAAAATGTATTGGTGGAGATGAAGGGAATGAAAGGCACCAAAAAGGGATTCCATTACTCAATACAGGATGGATCTGCCATTCATGGCGTTTCCTTTCCCCCATCCCCCCTTCCTGACACTTCATTTATGTGTTATTGATTTCAGCTAGATTCAAGCCTTCAACACTGGATCCTGTTTCGTCCCTCTGAGATGTTTAGTTTCAGTTGACTGAATGAATTGGTGGTTAAAATGGGGTCCACACGTCTTTCTAATGTTTCTACTATGAAATATGGCTCTGTTTTTGTCCAGCTAAATAACAATGGACAGATGTGGTCGTATACGTTACAGTGAGGAGGCATGTATAAATGTTAGTGCTGAAGTTATGTCAGCCTAAAGATCACAAAGCTGCAGCATTTATGTTTGACAGGAACTGTCTGTGAAACTGGACCTCCCCGACACCAATTTCCACCCCTCCGCCCGAGCACAAGTTCCGCTACTACCAAAGCTTCAACAGGGGGCTAATTGTGCTGTTGCAGAGAGGGTGGCTGTGTGCCTGAACCCTGAAATCCTGAGTCACACCCATTCGGCAGCCATGGAATGTTGCCATAGAAACAGGGAGATGGGTTTATTCTCGCAGAGCCTGACACGACAGTAATGTTTCTCCAAACACACAAACACTCACTCTCGCTGCCCTCTGTGGACTTCTGCCTGCCGAAAAAACCGCGGCGGCTCTGGGCTAAACCGGTTCATTTACCGCCAGTAATAGGAAGGGAAATAGTTCTGCTTTTCTCCACACACACGCATTCAATCTGTTGATTGAACACAACACCATTTTTGCTCTTCAAAAATGGACTTGAACAGTCCAGATGGACAAACGTCAAAAAGCACCATTAGGATGCAGCTTCCTCATCCGCTGGAGAGTTTATTAGAACAGAAACCTGAGATGGAACAAGTGCTGGAGTTAATTCTCCACCTTGATGGCTTTGACCTCAGGGTAAGTAGTTGAGGAAAGTTTATTAGCTATCAGTGTTTGTCCAATGATTCCTAAAACACAGATGAAACATGAGTCACTGGTGTCAATTTTAGTATGCAAGCTTAAACCAAAAGTGCAGATGCAGCTTTACATAATAATACGACTCACTTGAGTTTAAAACCAGGCCAGGAAAAATTATTAAGAAAAAAGCATGAAAAAACAGAAATTAAGATTGCTTTAACAGAATAAGTAATACTGTGAGCTGACTACAACAAAGCCTGTCTTGATTTTGAAGACTTGAACCAAAATACTGCATCAGATAAAACCGTGACGACAGATCAGATGTTCTCCTTCATGAAAAAGAAGAACTTGCAGTTTCCCGTTGTACTCTGCAAACATCTAAAGGCAGCTTCCTTTTAGCGAATGAGAAATGACCGAATATTCCACTGTTGATCTGCTCCATGTCACAAGTGCAAACATTTCAGTATTTGCCTGTGTACTTGCAGTGGCTTCATGAGAGGTGGTTTGTTTGGTTTGAGTTGTGAAATAATTCACTAACTTGATTACAGTCAGCTGCAAAAACTGTTATCTGAACTAAAAACTGGAAATATTTAGAACAGTTGGACTATAAGATACTAAATGCAAAGAAGGAAACGCCTTTCTGGCAGAAGTGAACTTTGAGTTACTTCCTACTCACTAGTAAAAGTTAACGAGAATATTTAAGTTCATTATTTATCTAGAATTAAGAGATTAAAAACACTTTGAGGAAGTTTAACAAAGACAAAAGGAATCAGATATGGCCCTTGGGTGAGACTACAGTCACATATCCCAAAATACCACAGCACAGTGACCTAAATGTAAGTTTACACTATATTTTGCAGGTGGTCGAACGGTGGCTTTTGTAATTGGGCTGCTGAGGTTTCAAGAAAAAGTTACCATTTTACTGAGATTTTTCTCTAAAAGTTGACATCAGTCAGTGGCCCCCCGGGCACAGGTGGGGATGGTGCCATTACAAAACTGGGCGATAGCTGGGCAGCCACCAGGCGGATCGCCGGCTGGCAGCAGCTCTGGCTGGACGATCTGTAAACGTCTCCAGACGGCGGACGTCCATATCAAGTTAACACCAGCTGTCAGCCACCTGGTAGCCCGGGGGTACCAAGGACTAGAAATATATATATATATATATATAGACTTTTAACCACCAATGTTTTACCAGTTTTTATCTTAAAGGCCGTCTTTTTACATTCTCTTATCGACAATAAATATACTTGATATTTTACGGGTGTTTTAAATTTCTTATATGATTTTAACCTTTTCTGACATCAAGTCACTGTGCAAACAGCTTCTTCTAAGAGGTTCTTAACTCCGGCACAACCCTTTTAGTATTCTGTGTTTAATGCTCTTATGTGTGTGTGCTGTCACACTTGTACATAGTTGTGCGCTAGCATAAATATATGCAGCCAATGGCACTGTGAATCTGAGACAAATTTCCTTCTGGACAATAAAGTATATTCGATTGATTGATTGATTTGGGGTGTATAAAAAGTGAGCTAATCTGCACACCTGACTGCCACCGTCTACATTCATGACCACGTCAACAATTAAAGAAAAAAAAAAGGGGCGCTGGAATGAAATCTTTTCAGCCGATACCTCTCCATTACACTCTGGCAGTTGTGTTTGTGATCTAGTATAAAAAATTTTTTTTAAAAGTATCTATATCTAAAAGTTAACCAACAAACTAATGTCCTCAAATGGACATTTAACCATCAAACATGCGAGTTTCTGTCCTTAAAAAACTGATTTGAATATATTATCAGAACCCTTTCTACTCCATAATAAACCAATAAAACATAAAGTGTGGTTCTCACGCAATGCTCTGAGACTAATCAAGGGTCCTCTCAGAGCGCTGGACCCTGATGCCTTTTCCATGAATGGTGGCCTGTGTTACCATTTAAACAGTCAAAACAGGAGTCCCAACAGTTTGCCACACCCCTAACTTAAGCAGTGGGAGAAGAGAGGGCCATTTATTTCTAAAAGTACCGACCAGGTTTTAGACTATTTACCATAAACCTCACCAAACAGTGGTTTTTCTAAAAACGAATATGTGATTCTTTACGGTCCTAAAATTTAAAAAATGAAGTCAAATGTGCTGAATCTTTCTTTATAAGGGATTTACTTGAAGTTACTTAAGCTCTAAGCAACAAATACGTTCAACCGACTGGATTAAAAATGCTGTGTGTCCATGTTTCCCTCTGTAACAGATATAAAATGGAAAATAAAAACTATGACAGGTCGTATTTCCCTTTAAAATTCACAGACAGTTTATGGTTCTTTCATCTTCATCTGATCATAAGACTCCAAAAGCTAAGACTAAAGCTGTCTAGACGTCCTCTTACTCCATCTACTTTAACAGAACAATAGCAGGCTCTGAACACAGAAGCCTGAACCTGCACAAGTTACTGTGGAGAAAAATGTCTCAAACCCCCAGAGAGCTTGTACCATCTCATGAAAACCATTACAAATGCATTTGCCAGGCACTCCTAAAAACAGCTTCAAACATCTGGCTTTAATGGTTTAATTGTTTGGTTTCACTCGACACCAGATCAGTTGGGAGGCAGCAGTGGCTCTAATGTAATAAACTTCAGTTTTCCTCTCAGGCATGAAATATAATGCTCTGACAGAAGGTAGAACATCTGTGGACATATATGCAGGAGTGTTTTATCAAAGGATAAGTTTGTGTGTCTTTGACGCTTTATACTAAACACTACCTTCAATAGTACCTGTAAAGATTCCAGATTATAGCAACTTAATGAAATGAAATGACGTAAGAATCAGAATTTTTCTTATCACGGTATCGTTTTTTCTTTACATGTATGAAATGATAACAATATATATTGTGATATAAATCAAATAACATTAAGAGCTCATAAGAGAAATGTGTATTAGGTTATTCAGATTTAAATATGCATTTCCTATCACTCTTTTAACACAGATGCTCTGACGCAGGGGTCTCAAACTCAATTCACCTTGGGGCCACTGAAGGCTGAGGCTGGGCCGTATGGGGTTCCATTTGTGCCAAAGTTATGTTTTGGCGTCTACGGTCTATATTATTGGTCCATTGTTTTTGTCTACTGAACAAGTTTATTGAACATTTGTTCATGTCTATGTACTATTAAACAATATCTTCTGCGTGTCCTGTGAAACGACAGGAGCTAATGACGCTAGCAACTGTTGCTAAGGACTTTCTGATGACCAGATCCAACGACAAATGCAAAGTTTTAAACATAAAGCAAGATTAAACATCACAAAGCAAACATCATCAAAGAACATACAGAATATATCGCTGAAGTGGGCCGCACAGTAACAACTTGGGGGCCGCAAATGGCCCGCGGGCCGCCAGTTTGAGACCCCTGTTCTGGAGTAACATGATGTTTCTTTGTCGTCTTTTTTTTCAGTAAACTAAGAAAAGGCACACATATAACAAACTAAACTGAAAATTAAATAAAAAGGTTTCAAGTTTAAAAAAAGACGTAAATAAAATAGAACACTAAACTGCTTAATCAGCTCCATTTAAAAATAAAGCATTAATTAGACAAAATAATGAAAATCTAAATCCTCAGCTTGATTTATGTTTGCATATGCGAAACTTCATGAAGCCTCACAAAAAATGGATCAAAACTACTGTTGAGGTAAAAAAAAAAAGTTTTTTTTTTCACTTTATGAACATTTCCACCAAACTATTAAAATAATGACTACGCTGTTTTTCTCAACATAGACAGCTAGGCCAAGTCAAGGATGTCTCACTTCCTCCCCTTTGTTCATATGCATGACTAAACACATTATCAATGTTTGCTCCTTTGACCTTCCAAGCAAAAATTTAAATCATCATTTCTATTCATTTTATTTTTTTAACTTTCCCTATTAAATGAGACATTTTTAATGAATTATATAAGTTTATATGGGAGCTTTGTAATGTTTTACTAGCTGGTGCAAAAAGAAAAAAACTATATCAAAGACAACAATGGGCCAGTCGGACACACAGCAAGGGATTTAAACTTGAGGGTGGTCTCCGCCAGAGACAAGCTTCTGAACAATAGTGGGACTTAAAGGTCAACAAGGCAAGGCCAAGCACGGAGGAATTAATCAAAAGCAACAGATGACCCAGAGTTTCATTGTTGGCTACAATGTGCAACCTAGACCTTAAACCACACCGCTTAAACAGCAGAACGTCGCCATAGCGACACGAGTTTACCCACATTATGTCTAAAGCTTTGTCCTAGAGATTTAAATGACTAGTGTCATGATGAATAATCATTTACCTTAGTAATCATTTATCACGCAGCTTCACAGCATGAGAGTCTGCTGAAATCAAGCGTGACAGACATTTTGGTCGCATACAAAACCTTACATGGAGTTCTGATCTAATAATTATCAGCTGCTCTCTCCTTGTAACTGTCTCACAACTCATAGAAACAACATAATTTGCTAATGTGCTTATGTTTTTTTTTATTAGTAACTTTTAGAATTATACAACTTTTAACTAGCACTTTTTTCTTTTTGATTGATCACCACTTTCCACTTAATTTATTATTTTATATCCAATTATAGGAACTATTGAAGCAGTCTGGGAAAACGAGGGATTGTTATTGGTTACAAAACCTCTTATTGATGAGCTGACAATGAGCCAAGAGTTTTGAAACTTTTTAAAGCATCATGCACCATGAGAATTAAGAAAAAAGTATTTTCTTCATTTTAGGACAACTGCAACAAACATCTGTTGGTTGAAAAGGGAAATGGTGCACATCCTGACATAAGATAACAATGTGACGTATATCTGATATTATAGATGTTTCCACACCCTAGCTTAAAACATATTACAGAACCACATAAATATTTTATATTATTTATATTTTTTACATTTACTGAGTCATTTAACTCCTGGATAACAGCCACAATCCAACGTCCAACAAAGACTCATTTTGTGTAGCTAAATCTTTAGTCGTGTGTTTGAATGGACATAAATCATGTGCTCAGCCAAGATAAAGCAGAAACCTGCACCAGCTCAAACATAAATCATTTAAGGAGTACTTTTTTATTTTATAAAGACATTACTGTTTAGTGTTTTAACTTCAACTAAATGCAAATAAGACTTTTGGGAAAAATAGCCCCCAAAAAGCCCATCTTACCTGGTAATAGGATTTAATCTGTCGGATGAGGATGGAAAGGTTTTGAATCCGCAGTGTGGGGTCATTGTTGACCTTCTTGTTGGTCCGCTGCACGGCGGCTTTAGGGTTTCTGTAAAAAGACAAAATCAGTACATCTTCATTTTCAACATGTTACTCAGCAATAAAGCATTGAGGCAAAAGGGAGAGTCATACAGTAAAAACACCAAGTGTTCCATAACAGCTAATGTTGGCTGAAAAAAGCTCTGCTTCAGAACATTGCAGGTGATAAATGTCAATGCATTATTGATTGTGAAATATTTCCTTGACTGTCTGCATTGATTTTTAACTCCAGGATCATATATAAGAACACAGATTTTCATCACTCACAAAGACTTCCTGGACTTTCTCCAAAAATTTGAATAATCTGACTAATTTCTTCAGCTTTCATGTGACAAGTTTGTAGTTTTTGGCTGAGGAATGTTAAAGATAACTCAAAGTACATAATATTAGTTAAACCTATCGTAGCCAAGATTAAATTATAGTATTCTTTTCCTGATATAAGCTTCTACAAAGCACATGCAGTATATCCGCTGACCTACATATAGGGTCAAACTAAAACCCTCCTCTATCCTGAGAATAAAGGGGATCTATGCCATTTATAAATGTAGGCATGCAGTGCGTAAATTATGTATTAGAGCCATTAAAAAGGGACAGTATAGCTGCATAAATTAAGTTGGAGATCACATACTTTAACATAAGGACTAATGCATTATTTATTATGTCAGACAGAAAAGACGGGTTGCGTTTTATCCATTTTGAGGTTATTCCCCTTATACGTGTTTGGAATTGATTGTTTTATGAAACATGCATACGTTGGGATTGTCCTGGGCGATCACCATCCCGATATGGACTAGAGCTGGGGATCACAATACGAAGCGATACGCGGTACATGGCTCACGATATCAATGATATCACGATACCTCAATAATTGGCAAAATCATCTGTAATAACTCATATATATATATATAGAAAAACATTTGTTTTCAGGAAAATTCATGAAACGGCCTCTTCAAAAATAAAAGATCGATACTTGGTGAGAGGCCATCGAGAATCAATCGCAGGGCTAAATATTGATATATCGCGATATCGATATTTTGGCACACCCCTAATATGAGCTTTATTATATCATGCTAATGACATAGTGCAACAAAGTTTGTTTTCAGTTATTCTCTGAACAGTTTCACATTTCATTGCTCACTTTTCTCCAACTTTATTTTGAAGTGATATTTAACTAAATGGTCACCAAGGAGAAACATACAACTGAGTGCAGCAAAATAAATGTACCAAATGTTTGTTTTTTTCTTCAAAATTGCTTTCTCGCTCTTGCAGCTTTTCATAGAAGATTGTGATAAAACAATCTCTCAAAAATTACAGATCGTCAGCTTTGGAGATCGTAAGACGATTTTATATTGTCATATTGCCCACCCCTATGTCAAGTCGCAAAAAAAATCTCTTTAATTCTTCTTTATTTTCACTTTTTGAGTATGTGTACTGACAAGACAACCGTTGCAATTGTCATAGGCTATTGCTGTAATAATTGATCAAATTAGGTTAGAAACGACAGAAGAGAAGGGGCACGATACATATCATCCCCAAGAAATGTATCATATCGCCCAGGATTGCATCAGGACATATAAATCGAGGTAAAAAAAAGAAGTGAAAACAAAACAAAAAAAGATGAATGAATTCTTTTCATTCTGTCAAAGAGTTTCGATCTTAAGATTTACTAGCCGCAGATTAGTTAAGCTAACTTAATCAATTTCCATCATAAACACTCGAGAGTTATGACATGAAAGGACACTAAGTTCTTTTATATACATCTAAATGAACAGTCATGTGACCTTCACAGCTCCCTCCCCCTTCTAGACAGACATCCCCATTTAGAGCTCATTGTAGGGGGTCTATTTAACAAATTAATTAAAGAACACAAAGGAGGCCGTAATCCTATCAGGACAATCGGGGTAATGTGCTAAATGAGGTATGTGTGAGAGAAAAATGATAAGTACCCCCATTCACACATTCCATCCTCATCCTAATCTGCTAGAAAACATGGCTGCCTTTAAAAAAAGGAACCATAACAACGCTTAGAAACGCTATAAATACAGGCATGGGAAGAAGTGGGCGCCTTGTGAGTTAGAGAGTGAGTTAATATAAGCATAAAGACAGCAATAGCTGTACAAACGTCCCAAATTAATCCTTGCCCCCCACCCTACTAATACACTTAACCCAACACTTTAAATACACAGATAGATTAGGAATAAACGAATAAAGCCAGATCAACAAACTGCAAGACAGACCACTAGTCAGCAAGTTAGCCAGACGGCAAGTCAATAAGCTGGTCCATCGTTGCTGTCGATCGCCACTGCAGCCTTAGAGCCTCAGGTCACTCAGCTTCCTACCCCCAATTCCCAGCTTTGATTGGCTGAGTAGGTTATGGAGTCGTGTTAACCCATATATGACAGGCTAAATTACACTCAGCTTGGGCAGCCAGGCACATGCCCATGCAGACACACACACAGCCACAGAAAAACAGCTCCAGTGCCCAAATACAAAGACAAAATGAAGGCCACGTGCTGGAGATGAAGAAGCAAGAGCGCGCCTGAGCCAACAATCAGAAACACACAGCCAAGCGAGGCTAACAAAGATCAACTTAATGTTATGCTAAACACAGCCCGACTATAGCACTATATTTACACAAATTTCAAAGTATGCATATTGTTCTCATAAATTTTAACGTAGCAGTTTTGCCACCTTCAAGGTCTGATAGGCTTTACAGTCGCAGTCCCATTCACACACATTTTTACACTGATGAGGAAAGAGCTGCAATGTAGCCAGAACACCAGTAGCAATATAGAGTTCAGTGTTTTTGCTACAGCCGCTACGGTCTGGTTAGGAGTAGTATGGGACGGACCAGTTAATTCTGGCAAGAGTTTCCTCTCAGTTAAGCCTCACTTCCACTGTTTGTTTTCACGCCGCATGCATGGTGTAGACCAGGGGTCCCCAAACTTTTTCTAAAGAGGGCCACATAACTGTGTTCTTCTCTGATGTGGAGCCGGGGCCGGTTTTTACCAAAAGGTGCAACAATAACGGCCTAAATGTAAAAATTTATGATTTTCTAGAAAGCCACACATAGCCAAAACTTTAACAATTAATTTCTGTAAATAAATTAAAAAATAAAATTTCCTGTGATAATGCTAGAGTGAATGCTGAATGTGGCCACTGAAGATGCTGGTGCTAATACCTGAAAATGATGAAGTTGAAAGCTGAAATGTCTGAAGCTAATAGTTTAAAACACTGAAGCTGATAGCTAGCAAAAATATTAGCAAGACGCCAAATTAGCCTGAAAACTGAAAAAAAAAAAAAATCAAAATAAGCCAAAAAAGCGAGAATGTTACTGAAATATTATCTAAACTCCAAAATAGATTAAAAAAATTAAGAAAAGCCTAAATTAGCCAAAACAGCTAGCACGTAGCTGAAATATAGGCTAAATGTCAAATTAGCCAAAAAAAATAATAAAATGTCTAATTAGCCAAAACAGCTAGAATAAGGCTAAAATATTAGCTAAGCTCCAAATTAACCTAAAAAAATGCAAAAGTCCTATATTAAACAAAAAAGTTAGCATAAAGCTAAAATTTTAGCTAAAAAAAGTCACGTTCTATGTGGGTCTCGATTAGTGTTTCTGATAGTATGTGGGGGGGGCCTGGCCAAATGTGGAGGCGGGCCTTATCCAGCCAGCGAGCCGTAGTTTGGGGACCCCTGGTATGGACTGCTAGCATGTCATGTCGTCATTGTAATGTGCCGACTAGAAAGCAACAACAACGATGGACGTCATCCAGCAGCTCGTCTTTTTCTTGCTTTACTTGTTGTACATCGTGTATAACAGAAATTTAATGTTGTTTGACAGAAGATTGCGGACGGCAAAGAAGAATACCGCCATAGAGAGGAAAACGGAATCGCTAGCTTAGCGCTATATGGTGCCTTCTAATGTCATCACTTTCTGCCAATCAGCGGGTGGCTACAGCGGCTCCGCCCCAACCATCTCATTCCATTTTTCTATGGACCTACGGGCGACGGGGGCCCTCAAGAGGTACAGGTCGAAACTGTTTAATGGGTCCATTTAAACACTCAAAACACCCGATTGAACCAGACCCGACTGCTAGGTGGAAATGAGGCTTTAAACACAAGGGCAGACAAAGCAGGTAGACCCTCTCCTTGGCTTCCAGTAAGAATTTTTTTTTTATCTTTAAATCCCTAATAATCTAAGACAGCATGGCTTTTGTCTATTATTTTTCTTCTTTTGATCAGATTCAACAAATATACTACGATTAGTGTAATTATTTCCTAGTAGCTGACTGAGGAAGGTCCAGAATTCATAGTAACAGAGGAAAGAAAACACATGGGGAAATTCTATTGCACTAAAGGGCTTTCCACCAGTTTCTGACGGTTAGTGCCGTTCCCATCAACCCATTTCCTTTTCCTCGGCTTTTCACAGAGTCATTTCTCTTCTGTCTTTGTCTTTTTGTTTCTCTCCCATTTCTCTCTTGTGCCACAGCATCCACAGGAAGTGCAGCTGGACTTATTCAATTCAAGCTTGGAGGAGGGTCTAATGCAGGGGTTGGCATTTCAGCTCTACATGACAAAACTCATTCTTCAGAAAATAAAATTAATTCTGTAATGTAAAACTGCTGCAAAATGCTATATTTTTCAGCTATTTAAGAATAACTTATTGGTGCCTAAATAACTCTGTATTTGGTGATAATGTTGCAACACATATTTATTAGTTCCATGTTGCAGTGATGGGAAATCAACTATTTTACAATAAATCATTCAAACAATAACGTTTTAGAAAGAGAAAAATGAAATTTGAATAGTTACAAAATGACCAACAAATTTAAAAGGTAAAAAAGATAAAAGGAATGATTTTTTTAACACAAGACAGGTTGTTTAGATTTTTCTTCTAAGT
Organism: Oryzias melastigma; assembly: GCF_002922805.2. Taxonomy (NCBI): domain Eukaryota; kingdom Metazoa; phylum Chordata; class Actinopteri; order Beloniformes; family Adrianichthyidae; genus Oryzias; species Oryzias melastigma. Next base: position 1,248,800 of record NC_050526.1, read on the forward strand.
TTATGGACACCTTTTTTCACCAGATGTCACATTTCAGTACCAAGAAAGACTAATACTCAATTAATACAAGTGCTAAAAGATTTGTTTCCAGCTTCCCACTGTGAGCCATAGGCACTGGTTTCCAACCACCACTAAGACTCGCTTTCAAACAGCAGATCTGCACACTGAGAGTCCCCAATCCAGCAGGAATCTCAAGTATGTCAGCAATAACTAGCCCAAGAGAAAACCAACAAAGCCTTGAACATGCTGTTTAAGATAAAACAGAAAAGAAAATGGGAAGAGCAGAGGTCAGGGAAAACAACAGGGCGTATGGGAAAACAGAAGATATTGAAGACACCATTGGGAGGATGAAAGAACAAAACAGGAAGAACTTCAGTGTAAAATTGCTTTGAAATATGGCAAAAAATTGAACTCTACAAACTGGATAAGAAAAGAGAAAACCAACTCACTATTTACTCTGAAACTAGCAACCCTTAGATAAACTACTCGACAAAATGACTGATGTGGTATGCTGAAATTGCTTAACCTGAACAGCTTTCTGACTTTGAAAGGTCAGATCTGTGAAATGAACATAATTTGAAAGCTAACTCTTAACATTAAGCCAGATATATCTATAGTTTTATTATTTTTCCAGATGACAGACATAAAAAGTTTCTCGAAATGCCTTCAAGGAAGGACAAAGAAGCAGATACAGACACGGTGTCTGAGAGGGGCTTACCATAAGTAGCCTACCTTAAAGTCCTAAATCTAGTATAACAAGAACCAGCACTGACCTTACCATTTAAATCCATTCTGCTTTAAGTGGGAAAGGATCCTTTAAGCAATTAATGTCACTGGAAATTATCTTACTTCCTATCAATAATTTGCTTAATGGTTAATGGATGGGAAGTGGTTAGGATATGTGCCTTCAGGAAACCTTCGAGTAGAGACATAGCCACCTCCCAACTTGGAGCCGACATATGACCCAATAAAGAGATCACATTTCTTAGACCAGTTCACTTTTACTAACACGGTTTCTCTCAAGGCTTGGGAAAAAAAACACATTCCTAAAAGGGTTGGATAAACCATAAAGGCAGTTGGCACTGGTTTTATATGAAACACTCTTGGAGAAGACATCTGTTACACTCTGAGTCATATCATAATGATAGACGCAGAAAGCAGCGAGTTAGGAGTTTGAGCTGACTTGATTTTGAAGTGCATCCTAGAGGAAGAAGACATATTTCCTAATCTTCTGAGCAAAAAATTGTAATATATTTCTGATGTTTTTGGACAGCTGATGGGTAACAGTCTGTTCTTTACAGCCACATAGATTTGAATGCAGTGAGTGCACAGACTCAGAGACATGCACAGATGTGCCTAAATATTTGGACAAGCAGAACATGTGCGGCCACATTCCTCTCACATAAGCTTCCAGTGCTCCACACTTTTGCACCTAAATTAGTGGATGATCCACTTGACAGAAAATATGCTTCAGCAACGACTAAACAAAGAACCAGCATGTGTCTACACACCAACTGGCGTAATTTCAGCTGGACAGTTGTCACTCTGACAAATATTCAATTGGCACCCACTCGCTGGGCGGGAATTGCTTTGACAGAGCTGTGAGGGCAATCTAATTGGCCAGACAATGTCATTCAAAGAGGGGCAGGGGGAGGAGACATGGGGTCATCCGAGTGTCTGTATCCCAACCGTTAGGTAATCCTACCATGCAGCCCTGATGACAACTGCTGCCAGTTGATTTGCACCTAAAAAGTGGCAAAGTCTAAACATTTAGGAAAACTAGTATTCTAAAACATACATTTAAAAACATTATATATATATATATATATATTTTTTTTACAGTTGCACAGCCAACTCACGCGATAAGTCATTCAAAAACACAGCAAAGGGTGCGTACAATACTTTGATTTACAGAAGATACTTTCAAATATCTGTGCTCATCATCATCTATCAAAGGAGACGTCTGCATCTTATTCAGGCCATGGAGCGGCAAGTGGCTACGGATGAAGAGTTTTTGGGAAATCGTGGTTGGTAATTTTACAGAGGAGCTGCGGATCCAACAATTCCATATGACACACTCATCTTATTAGGATCTCTCGTGGCATTCGGTTTTTGGTCACGCGATTTATTTAATTTGAAAAAAGTGTTTCCATTCTAGTTTTGGGAAATTGTCAATTTTAACGTCCCTCAAAATGCACCTACTTCTAACAAAGAAAATTGCTTTAGGTTTATTTTTTAATTGACATGTTTCCATCAGGCAAATTTACCATCGCAAAACAAATTTGCGCGATTTCATAGGAAACATAACTTCTATGAAGAAAAATCCATGGATTCCCTTTAGATCGAATGAGTTTAAAAGTCAATGAATTGTTTTTCTTTTATAAAATACAATAAAAAAAATCCAAGAATCATCAAAGGACCGTTATATTTGTTGGAAAATTGACTTGTGTCCTTAAATCTTCTTTAAATGAATGAGCAAAGATCATGAAGCAACGATAAACGCATATGTGACGTTAGTAGAGCTGTTCTCATTTTAAACCAAAACTTAGGAAAAGAAAGAATAAAAGCTCATGCGGCAGCTGCAAAAACACTTGAGCTTGTGACTTTTTTTCTGTTGTTGTTAAATGAACTGACTTGAGCCAGAACACATTACAGACAAAGGACAGTTTCACCAACACAAGATCTGACCAATACAGTAAGTCTTTTGTGTGGGAGGCAGGCTAGACAAGACGACTACCAACAGCTGCCTCAGTCCAAAACCAAATTCACAAGGGGGGAGGGAAAGAAAAAAGAAAAAAAAAAAAACAGAAAAAGCCCCAAATACACATACTCCCCCACATGCACAGGAGCTCCGCTGAGAAGCATGCAAACAAACACTGAGTGCCACTGTGACCGACAATCCCTGACATCCTGTCAGGGAGTCTCTAAGCTAGTCACAGTTCATTTGAGCTCAGCTTTGGCCATCATCTCCAGGAGCACTTCAACATCCATGTAATTTTTACCATCATTTCCAGTCAGTATCCATGCAATGTGGCTTACCTCACTACATTGTGTGCATGTCAGTAATCTGTTTTGAATTCAGAAACACTCCAGTTTCATGTTTTATCAATGAGATTTGGCAAATCTTTTTTCATCACAGTCATTTCTTTGACCCTTCTTCCCCTTTAATGCTTCTGTTTGCTTTTCCGAGATCCAAGATCCCAGAGGGAAAAGAAATGCTCTGAAAATACATTTTTGTTGAAAAAAAGGGAAATGTACGGAGATGATGATGGCCTTCCTCTGCAGAATCCCAAAATGACCTCCCTAAACGTTTTTCTGTTTAGAAACCACTGAGTAAGTGGAAACAGCCTGGTGAAAACAGGGAAAAAACAAGCCTGGGAGAGTGTGCTAAAGGAACTATCTTACACTTGAGATTAGGCAAAGCTGGAGGAGTGAGAGGTCAAGGACAAGTAGAAGAGGGCAGAGAGAAATGAAAATACTAGTTTCATTAGATTAACCTTCTGCCAATCAAAACTTAGCATTGAGGTTTTGATGGGATACCACTATCAGTCAGACTACCCACAAAGAGACAAACCCATTCCCTAGGGAACAGGAATTACAGAAAGCTCTGCAGAGAGGCAAGCTGGGTAAATGCTGACATTGTAGAGTGCAGGATTAGTGGAAAATATTTTAAAATTGCCCATCCAGCAGGAAATGGGAATTTTGTGCCAGACAAAGGAACAGAAATGTCTGCAGTCGTGACATGTGTAACAGTCAAAAAAGTCTAACAAACGTGCAAGGTCTTTGTACTTGGGCGATCCCAATTCATTCTGCTGTCAAGAGATCTGTAATTAGAGGCAAACAAATGGGCCTCTGTGTCTGCTTGCACCATTGGTAGGTCCCGCAAAGGGCGCCACTGCGCATGTTTCTGAATTGGAAATTTACGGCGCTACGGTGCTTTCTGGGATATCTTATACTTTGATTCTGATTCGGAACTAGGCACAGTGGACTTTCAGGGCATTTGTGACCCAAAGCAGCTTTCTTATGACTTTGGATCAATTTCACAGCTTCGTGAAGGGTACAAGGTGAGAAAAAGTCTCCAAAACCGCCCCTAAACGTCAATGTTTAGGGCACAGGTGTCAGAATCCAGGCCTTGAGGGGCGGTGTCCTACGTGGCCTCAAGGCCTGGAGTCTGACACCCCTGGTTTAGGGGGTGGTCAATGTCAATGTTTGCCAAAGCACCGAAATAATATCCTGCGACAATTTGATGGTGCCTGGAGCACAGATAGGGAAAATGTATCTAAAGTACATGTGATTACCATGTTTACCCATTGTTCAGGAAAACAAAGGCAATCATTAAGACATAAACTATTAAGAACTTGCTTAATTTTAGGTCTATTTGTTTGGAAAACTATCACTTGTGGTCAACAAATGTTGACCCTGTGCCTTAGAAAATTATGGCTTGTGGTCCCTACTAGGAGTGTACCAAAATATAAATATTGCAACATTTAGTCCTGCAATTGATTCTCATCAAGTATCGATCTTTTATTTTCATTTAAAGAGCCTGTAAAATGTTGTATTTGTCATCCGTTGGTGAGACGTTCTTTCGGAGGTGGATAGGGTCTATTTGTTGCACAAAATAAGACACAAAGTTGTTTATTATGATTGAGTTCAAGATAAAAAATAAAAGAAGTGTTCTTCAATATATTGTGAGTTTTTAGAGATGATTATTACAAATTATCGCGATACCATTGATATCATGAGCCACGAATCGTGTATCGCATTGCATCCAGTGATTCCCAGAATTAAAGGTGAGTCTCCAAAATCTCAATGTCTATTTTTGCCAAAGCATCTAAATAATATCCTGCGACAATTTGATGGTTCTTGGAGCACAGACAGGGTAAATGTAGAATCTAAAGTATGTGTTTAACACATTGTTCGGGAAAACAAAGGCAATCATTAAGACATCAAATATTAAGAACTTGCTAATTTTAGGTTTATTTGTTCAGAAAAGTATCATTTGTGGTCAACAAATTTTCTCTTTTACTTAGAAAATTGTGGCTTGTGGTGGCTACTATTGGAGAAAAGATTCTCAATTTTTAGCCAGAAACCAAAGTTTACTTGGGGCTGCTAAACTAATCTACAGCACAGCAGGGGAAGATATTCTGATACATTAAGCAGTGGAAGATGCACCACAGGCACTTGCAAATAATCCGTCTGCAATTTCCTACAGTGCAGCCACTCAGTTTTCCAGTGCATGGTCCCTTTGTGAGTAGCCTATATTCACTTCAATGTCAAAGGCTGGGGAGAGGTTGCAGCTATTCTCACCCATGCAGGAAAGACCATTGAAAGGATGGACTCTTCTTACCTACTAATACAATCATAAATGCAGATGTCCCAATTAATCTAATCCAATGGGTCCATATCTAGGCCAAAGGCAAGGATAGATTTTTTTTCCCAGATGGGGTCGTGAAGGTGTCACACTACTCACATCTCGAGCATAATCTCGTTCAGGTAAATCCCATCCACCAGTTCAATGTATTCTGATAATTTGGTGCCATCGCTCACTTTCGGCTGCCCCACCGTCCTCACCTGAAAGCAGATCATAGTCGTTAATGGATAAAAGAAAGAGGCCATTACTCACTATGAGCTGAAAGCACGTTTGAATATTTAATTAGGGCGCATACCCAGCAGACCAGAGGTGTGAGCATGAACTGCTCCAGCAATGGGGCGAAAACCTCGTTTTCCATCTTCTCTTTTTGTATTATTACTCCAGCAGATGTGCGAGAAGACTTTCCTGTCTGAAAAGGGGATTCCTCGGATTCAAAATCATGTAGTTAATTCGATTAAATCGTGGCGCATTTTGCTGAAAGGTCACTAGAAGACGGTCTCGTGAGACGAAAGAGGGGGAATGACGGGAAATCTTCACGACACGGCCCAGCTGTTTCAGATGCCAGAGAGCGGGGCGACTTAAAAAAATGTTCACATTTTTCCCCCAATTTTTTTTCCAAGACAAAAACAACAGGTATATAGTGTATTTTAGGGGGTCTAGCTATACAAAAGGCAGACCTGAGCCAGGTAAAAAGGTGGACCGTTAGTGACAGAAAACAGATAAATATCCCTCCGATACGACGAAAACCATCCAACAAACAGACGCGGCGTCCAGAAGTTTTCACCCCAAAAAGACGGAGTTTTCCCTCATGCTTGTCAGAAATCCACTCCCCCGTCGCGCTGCCCTCTCCGCAGCATGCCTTCGTCCGTTCAAACGCCGCACACCGCTGTGCGCTCGCGCTGGGGAGCTGGGAGGATGCGCGGAGGGCGCGTGGCACCGCCTCCTCCGCATCTCCCTCCGCCTCCCTCTCAAGGAAATGTAGGGCATTGATCAAAAGCATCTCTGTCTGCTGAGATTTCCTGAGTCATTATCGGTGATACTACTTAGTCAACACTTTGATGAAATAAACATTTAAATTAGAACATTACTGTGGACATTTTGATTTCTATAAATGCTGATTTAACTATATTTCCAATATTAAAAATATTTGTTTTAACTATTTTTCCATTTTTTTAACTTTATTTTAATAGCAGAGAGAAATGCTTCAAAATAATGCCCTACTCTTTGTCTGCACTTTCACAATGCTGCACATGGAACAAGGAAGGGAAGCTACTGACACCTGCTGGGGTAAAAATACAGCAGAATAAAGATTAAATCCAAAATTATACACTTTTTTCTATTTTTAATTCAAAAACCAAATTTATTTCACCAAACAAGGGATGTAAACAAAACAAAAATTAAACTTTATTCATTAAAATTACACGTTTTTACATATTACTTTTATAATATTTACTGTAAAAAGTGTTTTTATTGTTTATTTTACTCAATAATAAGAAAAAATGCTCTTTAAGTCGTTTTTAATAATTACATTTTGTCAATTGGTATTGTATTTGTCTAAGATTGAATCAATTTAAGTGTTTCTTTAAAGATCTAGCTCTAAAAGAACAAATGTTTGACGTCAGTGACACTAAGAAATAAAGTTATCAGCTGTGCATCACTGCCAAAATCCTGAATTTATCTGATTTTAATTCATGATTACATCTTCAATTTATCACAATATAAATAAATATCAACCTATTTTTTGAGTTTCCATTCAAAAACCCAAATTTGCTTTATTTTTAACCCCATTTTCACCTAACAAGGGTTTTAAACATAACAAAGGTGGAACTTTTATCACTAAACTTAAATGTTTTTACATTTTACTTTTATCATTTTGTACTGTAAAACATTTTTACTATTTATTTTACTCAACAATACAAGAAATTGCTTTTTAAGTCATTTCACTCAATACATTTTGTACTTTTATGATATTAAATAAATCAGTTTAAGTGTTTCTTAGCTCCAGAAGAACAAATGTTTGTTTAAAGTTTAGTCATTGATGCTAATAAAATCATTTGCCGTGACAATAGCGGCTTCTTATTCCCACAGAAATCAGTTTAAGACTTAATTTAACTAAAATCAATGATTACTTAGAGCCATGATTGGATTTTTTTTATTTAACCTTTATTTTACCAGGAAATCCACTTGAGATTAGATCTTTTTTTCAAAGGGAGACCTGTGCTGCAATGCGTCCTCACAGGAAAATAAATACAATCATTAAAAGATATGAGCAAAAACTGACATGCTTATTTCTTTTAAAAGCTTGTGAGATAAAAAAAGAATACCAGGTAAAAAAATCCTTTGATAATCACTTCAAAAAACAGTATCTCGTAGCTCCAGATTTTAGGCTAAATTGGACAAAATCCTCAAATTAAAGTTTTAGTCAGGAACAACAAGTCTAAAAAAATATTAAATGCTGTTTGGAATTTATTTAAGTTAAAATTTAAATACTTTATTGTTTGTTCCAGTAAAAACTGACATTTTTCTTTGAAAATGCTTCAACAAAATCTTGTCTGCTGCCAAAGAGAGTGTAACCAGCAGCAAAGATAAGAAGACGATGAGAGATAAAATCAACAATTGATAAGTTGATTGGACGAATGCAGATTAAATCAAAACACAGTCTAAGCCAATTAAAACACATTTTCTAACCTGGAGACTCAAGTTCCCTGTTTTATGTATTATTGGATTAGCCAAATCTTTTGGAAAGTGCATAATAATAATTTTTCTAAAGAAGTTGGCCTCTTATTTACATCTGGAAACTGTTCTCCTGATGCATGTGTGTATATATTTACTCGTAAATAAGAAAAAAAATTAAAAAATAAGGGTCACTTCCTGTCAAAACTATTACTTACTTTTATATACGTTTATATTTAAAATTTAATTTCAATTTATGATTATAATACTTTGTATTCAGTTGAAGAAGAAATAAAGAAAGTGTGACACTAAAATAGCTCTGCTATTTTTTTATTTTAAAAATGATTGTGCAATAAGAAGTCTAAGCTTGGATTTAAAAGTATTGTCTTTTGTACTACTGGGCAAAGTTATTTTTTTCTGAAATAAAAGATCTCATGTGGCAAGGATTCTGCTTCATTCTGTAATATTTGATGCAGTTGAGAAATCCTTCCAGTTCATTCTAGTTTAACAAGGCCGCGATTTTAACAAACAGCACAGACACTAATCTTTTAAGGGACAATAAAATCAATTAAATTGCTAATTCAGAAAAGAAAACAAAAGTGCATCTTGTGAGACTATAATAAAGTGGTGGGTTGATCACAGGATTGTCTTCATGGAAAAAAAACACTAGCATTATCGCAGGTAATGTCACTTTTCTGTTTGGATATACAGTTTCTTTTGACAAAAATATAAAAACATTAACAGCAAAAGCTGTGAGCTTCCAAAAGTATTTCCCAACATGAAAAAAATAGTTTGCTTTTAATAGGAAATATATTCCTTTCCCTCAAACTGAGCTCATTTTCCCCAAACCTCACCACTCAGACACACCATTAAACAGTGATGCACATAATGAAAACCTCTAAAAGCTGCTGTTAGCCCACACAGAGGCTGCGCCCAAACATTTTCTGCTCCGTCACTGCAAAGGCATACTTTGTAACGCTCAGCGGAATGTGCGTCAGCATTTGTTTTCATCAGTGGGAGGTTCATTAATCTGACAGTCATCGGAGTGTTAATGCCTGTTTTGTTGAAATGTGTGGAAAGGTTTTATTGCAACTTTCATTTGCTGTAATAAAACCCACCAGCAACAGATGACCTCTCGTGGAGATGTAATCCTCTGCAGCTTCCTGTTACTTCTTTCTTAGGAATTTACAAGTTTCCACAAACACTTCGGTTTGCTGACCAACTATGGAAATATGTTCTTCCCTGGTGAAGTTAATTTGTAGTGTGCCTGTGAATGTAACATGACATAAAACAGCTACTGTTGGTCATTAGAGATCCACTTTAATGAAAATGATGCTTTTTACAGGTTCTTCTGGCATTTTTCTCATGGTGGAGGAGAAATATAGCATTACCTGCAATATTGCTGGTGTGAATGCTGTAAGCTGAATGTGGCAGCTAGAGCTAATAGCTGAAAATGCTGAAACTGATAGCTTGCCAAAATATGAGCTAAATGCTAAATTAGCCAAAAAACTGGAAAATTTGTCTAATTTTGGCAAAATTATAAACTCCCTATTTCCATTGAAAGAACTTAAAAAAGTCAAAAACATTAGCTTAACCCTAAATTAGCCTAAAGAAATGTAAAAAGTCAAATTTTAACAAAACAGCTAGCATAATGCTAAAATATTAACTGAACTCTAAATTAGCCTAAAAAGCTAAAAAAAAATGTCTAGATTAGCCAAAAATAGCTAGCATGTTTCTAAATTAAAATCTAAACTCCAAATTACCATAAAAAATACAGTAGTTGGTGAAGATCTTAAATTTTGAATGGTGTCCTAAGCTGAAAGTATACAGAGGATCTACACTGTAAATAGAGAAACTTTGAGTCAATTAATACAAGTTCTGCAATTTGTTACATTTAAAAATATTACTTTTTATCACATTAAATTTTTAAGTTGAGTAATTTATCAACTTAAACATTACATTTGATGAAAATAGTCATTTTAAATGTCAAGCTAATATTTAGGCTAAAAGTTTAGCTAAAATTTTAGCATAATGCTAAAATATTAGTGTAACTCCAAATTAGCCTAAAGAACTAGAAAAATGTCCAGATTAGCCAAAACAGCTTGCACATTGCAAGATTAAAGGCTAAACTCCAAATTACCTTAACCAATACAGTAGTTGCTGAAAATGTTAAAGCTTGAATGGTGTCTTAAGCTGAAAGTATACAGAGGATCTACACTGTGAATAGGAAAACTTTGAATCAATTAATACAAGTTCTGCAATTTGTTACATTTGAAAATATTACTTTCAATCAAATTACATTTTTAAGTTGAGTAGTTTATCAACTTAAACATTACATTTTCTTAAAAATAGTCATTTTAAATGTAAAAAATGTGTCAGTTGATCCAATATTTTACTTTTTACAGTGCATTCATTTTCCTCATCTGAGCTGGTATCTGCCTCAAAACTGTACGATAGTTCCAATATTGCTCACCACTTTTGTTGCAGCTGTAATGTTAGCTTGGACATGTGAGGTGCTATAAGCTAGTGGGAGAGAGTGTGAACAGAGAGATGATGGGATATCATTGCAGACTTACTTCCACGCCACAACTCAGATACAAATTCTGATGAACTCCTGCTTCTTTGTAGAAAATATATCCTAGAAAACGACAAGTTTGCCTAAAAATTGGATAATCATAATTAAAAGACTACTTGGAACACCTTTACAACAGATCAAAACATGATTGAAGTGGGACTTAAAGAAGATGAATATAAAAGTTGTTCCCAAAGGTCACCTACATCACAAGTTAACTTTAAATACATCCTATTTCCAATCCAATTTTGCATTTAGAAGTCCAATAATTTGACTTCTAAATCTAAAACTCAACGAGTAATACTTCAAAGGACATCATGTTTGGATAAGAATATGTGAAAATTAATATGCCAAAATCCATGTAATCCGTGTCACAATTACCATCAGTCAATCATGCTAAAAAGTACTAATGATAAGTGTTTTTTCACTGTTTATTGTGACTTATGACACCTAGTGGTAAAAATCTTAACTGCACTTTTTGTGTTGCATTGAAAAAATGATTAATGTGATGTTAAGGTGTAACATTTTGAAGGTTTAAAAATTTACACAAGGATTTGTGATACTCGTACTAAGTACATCAACACTAAATAAAAACTGCTGACTCTGGAAAGTTTGAGTTTTCTTTAATAAAGAATTGGAATTCCTATTCCTCGCTTCCAATAAGTCTACTTACCATTCCACATTTTTATTTTAAAAATATGACAAAAAAAGGCAATATAGACTAATTTAAAAAATGTATATTGTTAAAAATTTATGAAAAAAGTAAATATGCATATAATTTAAAAGTTAAATATATATCTAACTGTATTTAAAAAACTGGTGGAAAGTAGGAAGCACGTGAAGTTTGCAAAGGAAATAAATATATCACATATAGTTTCGCGACACTGGAACCAATTTTTAACTATTTTTATTTAAATTGAACACATTTGCGCTAAAATAAAAATAAAAAATACAATTTGGGCTGCACATTCATAGAATGTTTTAGAGCTTTTAAAGCATTTTCTACAAAGTTAACACAAGTAATCAGAGCAAGTGCACAAAATTTTACCTCAACTTTCAAAGCTGTTTATTAATAATGTTCATTTTCCAGATAAAATGCAACAACGAAATTTTAAGAGCCTCGTTGCTAAGTTATTTTCACATCCTGTAAGGCGGAAACATCTGTCCCAAACTTTTTTTTAAAAAGACACTGCTAACATTAGATCATGTTTTCTTTCGTTTCTTCTTCCTCTAAAAATGATAAAGGGTCAATTTCAAAACATAAACAACATCTATCTGCATAAGGAATTTGTAACTATAAGATTTAATATACAAGATAATTTATGCCCTATATGTACCAAAGCTGTTGAAACTCCAAGTTTCATAATTTGCAATTTTGTTACAATTTTATGGCATTTTTAATGCGGGTGGGTTTTAACAAAAAACACAATTCCAACATTTACACACCTTAACATTCTTAACATCTTTATTTTAATTTTTGAATTCTTTGTTTGTCTGTATTCTGAGTCGTTTATATTTACAA
>NC_050526.1:1261496-1263568 GCF_002922805.2 Oryzias melastigma
CTGCGAAGCCTTATTTTTTGAATTTCAGAAAATGTTGTTAAGCCCTGTCTAGCCTTTTTGTTTGTGAGATGCTATCCTGCCTGGGCTTCAATGTTTCAAATGAAAATATGTTTTGTCATTTGACATTTTGTCAAATAAAAAAAATTCCAACAATTGCAACAGAACCTTTTATGGACAACTTTTACCAAACATATTTTCCCATCCCAACTAAAAAGAAAATATATGCTTAGAGATTACAATCTAAACTTTTACACCAAATTTCTTTATTTTCCAATCCAAGAAAAGCAAAAGAAAATCACTTTAAAACCTTAAATGCTATTTATCCATGACATTACTTTGTAATAAATTTAGTATTGACACAAACATATGCACCTTTGCAGCAAAGATATAGAAACAGTTGAGCAGTTGTGAGAAATCAAAAATCTTTTTGGTTTGATTTTCAACACTGGTTAACTCTGTATTAATTCCCCCTTTTTTTATGTCCAAATTATTATTAAGTTTGGGCCACAAACTGAAAACAATAAATCCAGAATTTGGTATTAATAATTTAATAATATTAGCAAAACTTTTTATACATAAATGTTATTTTTTTAAGTTCCCCATTTTTTTTTATTTAAAAAAATGAAGTACTTCTATGTAGGATGTATTTAAAATAATGTAAATTACCTAAAGCCCAACTTGTTGATTTTTTTAAACACATTTCTAAATTTATTTAAAATTGTATACATATATCTTTATTTTATTTTTTGAATTCTTTTTTGTCTGTATTGTGAGTCGTTTATATTTAGAAATGAGTGTAACTTGAAATTATTCATGGTGGGTTATTGATCTTTTATGTCAATAAATACTCTTTCATTCTATTTTTTCCCGAAAAAAATACAAATGTCAGCGGAACCTCTGCTTTGACGGAGGAACGATTTCCTTGTAGCACACATCCTCAGTTTGTCCAATCAGAAGTCGCATCTGTCTGACGTCACCCCTTACATGTGACAAACCATCATGGATGCCCTCTGACTGTAAACTGTAATGTCCTGGCTGTCCACCCAAACGTCCTTCTCTTTCAGTGTTGTGAATATTGATAAAAATGAAATATTTGTTCGGTTTGAGCCGCTTCTTCTCCCGCCGCCATGTCCGCTTCTGCCACCAGAGCGTCTACAACAGACACTCGGACCCGCGGAGGATCGGAGTGGAGCTCGGGGAGAAGTGAGGAGACTTCCTTTCTGTTTCATTTTCTAGGAATTGATGCTGCAGATTTTGACCATGACTGCTCCCAAACAATTAACAGTTTTATTTATTTTTATTTAAGATAATCTGGTGTTTTTGTCACAACAGGAAACTGGAAATCTCCTCAGGGAGATTTGCTAGATTTGCTGATGGGTCTGCTGTAGCACAGGTACTAAAAAAGCTTTTTCTTATTTGTTTTTTCCTGCATTTCAAATCAAAATCTCAGTATTTTAATAATTTAGTGGATAAAAAATCCCAACTAAATATTTAAAACTTCCAATACCTCCTAAAGTCAAGGGAATACACTTTTTTCAGGATCCTGGAAATAGTTGTAAAAACAGAAATTCTTTTAAATATGATCATTATCCTGGGTATATTCTATATATACACAAATTTCCTTTATACCAAAACATCTTTCCTCATCTTTTACAAATAAATCTGCTTTTTTTTAAATCTGTAAATTCATCATATGTTTTTGATATCCCCTAATTTAATGATTATTATTATGTCCATGTATTTGATTTAATCTTAACAAGTTAAGATTTTTTTTTGTCATTGTATACTCTTCCTTTTATTACTGTTTACATTTCTCTGTGTTCGTTCTAACTGCAAATTATTGGATATTTTAAGCAATTGCCACAAATGTTGTAATTTTTTCTCAATTAGAAAGCTGCTTCTTATGCATGATAATAATATTGAGAATATTAAAATACTTTTTTTGTATTTTTTACGGCTCTAAATGCGAAAGTTTAGATTTTACTTTGACGATTCCCAGAAAGACTAAATTCAAATAAAAGTGGACATTTTCTCTTTTTTTATATAGTTTTCTAATTACTGTAACAGTTGAT
>NC_050526.1:1263925-1266739 GCF_002922805.2 Oryzias melastigma
TCTTTCTTTTTTATTAATGTCTTAGTTTTTTCATTTGGTTCCTGAGTGCAGCTGTGTCTGCAGCTCACCGCTCCCCCAGGAAACTGCAGAGAACTAACGCGCTAACGGGAATTTAACTTTAAATACATCAACAACATTCAGCCTTGGATACACAAAATACATGCGGGTCATGAGGCTGTACGTGTGAATAACATTACCCTAAAATAAATCCAATTAAAAGTGTTCCTCAGGATCTTTTATCAGGTGAAAGTGTGATTTTTAATAGTGCATCTGCTTTCAGCTGGGAGAAACCTCTGTGATGGTGACTGCTGTGAGCAAAACAAAACCTACTTCTTCTCAGTTCATGCCTCTCGTGGTAAGTTCTCCAACTTTTTGATTTAATTAAAAAAAAATCTTGAGTTATTATTGTTTCTTCCTGTGATCCAACCATATGTCCTATAAAAGCTGGTTGCTCAGCCATGATCAGTAGGAATATGACTCAAGTTTCCAGCAGTGAATTCTTCTCTCTGACTGACAGGTGGATTACAGGCAGAAAGCCGCCGCTGCAGGCCGCATCCCCACTAATTATCTGCGGCGGGAGCTCGGTACCACCGACAATGAAATCCTCACCAGCAGACTCATCGGTGAGTGACTTCAGCCTCAATCCTCCACATCCTCCTGCTTTACGTTCAGTCCGGTGATGTTCTGTTTCTGCTGATCAGATCGATCCATTCGACCGCTTTTCCCGCCTGGTTACTTTTACGACACTCAGGTCAGTGAACCACTTTTTTATTCTTTCCATTTTTAAATGAGCCAGACAAAACTCGTCTTTACCTGTTTGTCTTAAAGGTTCTTTGTAACTTGCTTGCTGTTGATGGCGTCAATGACCCGGATGTGCTGGCTATTAATGCAGGTTAGAGTTCGGTCTCAGTTGTTTGAGTTTGTGTCTTCCTTTTTCTAAACTTCTCGTCTTTCCCTGTAGCCTCTGCAGCTCTGGCTCTGTCTGACATCCCCTGGCACGGACCCATAGGTGAGGAATGCAGCAAGGACAGTTTCAGTGCTCATCTAAGTAGTTTCTTTAGTCTGAAACGAGTATTTAACCAGTTATTCTCCTACAATCCTTGTATTTAAACGCTTGTTTCATGGTGTAAGTCAGGGGTCTGCAACCTGAAGCTCTGAAACAACATTGTGGCTCTTTAGCTTTGAGGAAAACTTCAAAATTAACTAATTAATTAATTAATGTTTAGATTTTTGACATGTTATAGGCCTAACTCAGGGCTCTGCAACCTGTGACTCTTTTATCCCTTTATTGTGGCTCTTTAGCTTTAATGAAAAATAAAAAAAATTGAATAAATATTAGATAATTTAGTTAATTTGTCATTTCTGTTTAGATTTTAATATGTCAAGAAACTAAGGAAAACAAGTTTAATTTACTGTCAGAAATTCTGTAAAAAAAAATTAATTTGTCTTTTTCATTTATAGTTGGTCAAATAAAAGTCTAAAGTTTATTATTTTGGTAAATTACATCAAAGTTGTTAAAGTTTTGCACAAATTGGGTTTAAAATGATCGGTGAAGGTTTGATATATTTGATTTAATTTTGTTGATTTAGCAATAGGGGCAGATAATCTTTCATTTATTTCATTTATTAACTGTTTTGTGTTTCTTTAGTATTATTTTGACGATATGTAAATGACTTAAAAGAAAAGAAAATGATTGAAAATGGTTTAGAGTTGTGTGTTTTCAATCAAAAGTTGTACTTTTTTTTCTTGGACATATAGATTCTACTTAAATGTTGTTTATTTTATAGATTAAAAGAAAAAAAAAACAAAATCCAAATGATAAAGAATATAAAGCTTGACTGCCTTTCAAAGTAAAGCTGCTACAACAGGAGGACCTTTTTTGACAGTGGGTTTTATTTTGAAAGAACTAGTGTGCGGTGTTGTCAAGAGTAAAATAAGTTACAACTGTTATATATAGAAACATATAGACACTGTTGTAATTCAATTATTGTAATATTTAAAAACTAAATGTATAAATAAAAGCTTGATTGCCAAAAAAGCATAAATATTGTGCATTTTTAAAGGATAAAGTGAGACTTTGTGACTCTTGTTGGGTTCTGGTCTGTAAGAACTTAGGCTAAATGGCTCTTTTAGCGTTAAAGGTTGCAGACCCCGGTCTAAGTAGAGCTCTGGTGAGTTTACAGGTGCTGTGCGGGTTGGGATGGTTGATGGAGAGTTACTCATCAACCCCACCAGAGCAGAGATGGCCTCCAGCACTTTAAACCTGATTGTCGCTGGAGCTCCAAGCAGCCAAGTGGGTAAGTTGGTAAAAGTTAGTCTTAAAAACATGCTTTCAATCAAATATTGATAGGTTGGGCTTTAGTAATAAACGCTAATAGTTATAACTGAGAACGCCAATGAATATGTGTGGTAGTAAATCAGAATACTCTATTGTTTTAATTGTAAACTCTTATTATTTAAAGTTTGCAATCGGTGAATTACAACTACAGACTAGTGCTGGATGATATGGACAAAACGATAACTATATATAATACGACGGAGTATTAGGGCCACTTTATAAAGAAAAAAATATTTTTAAAATTACGACTTTAAATCTAGTAAATTTACGACAGAAAAGTCGTAACTGCTAAATTACGAGAATAAAGTCATATATTTATGACTTTAAAAGTCATAGGCTAAATTTACGACCTTTATTCTCGTAAATCTACGAGATTAAGAGTCGTAAATTTACAAGAAAAAAACTTGTAAAACTACGAGATTTAAAGTCGTAAATTTATGAGAAAAAATTCGTAAAGTTACGAGAAAAAAACTCGT
>NC_050526.1:1267159-1270557 GCF_002922805.2 Oryzias melastigma
CACGATAACTATAAATATCATAATATTACGACGGAGTATTAGGGCCACTTTAAAAAGAAAAAAATATTTTTAAAATTACGACTTTAAATCTAGTAAATTTACGACAGAAAAGTCGTAACTGCTAAATTACGAGAATAAAGTCACATATTTATGACTTTAAAAGTCATAGGCTAAATTTACGACTCTTAATCTCGTAAATCTACGAGACTAAGAGTCGTAAATTTACGAGAAAAAAACTCGTAAAACTATAAGATTTAAAGTCATAAATTTACGAGAAAAAACTCATAAAGTTACGAGAAAAAAACTTGTAAATCTACGAGATTCGTAAATTTACGAGGAAAAATTGGTACATTTATGAGATTAAAAGTCATAAATCTACGAGAAAAAGAACAATATTACTTTTTTTTGTGGCCCTAATACTCCGTCGTATGATATACCAAAATAAAATTTATTTTAAATTATTCTCTGAAAGAAAATGGAAAAAACATGTCACTACATTCTTTTCTCTGACTTTATTTTTTCAAGTAAAATGTAACTGAATTGTTTCAAATAAGAAACACTTTTTATAGTGCAAAACAGATTTAAGATTCTTAGTAGGAAATAGGGCTACGACGATTAGTCGATGAATCGACAACAAATCGGCTGTTAAAATATTCGACGACTAATTTAATAGTCGATTAGCTGTTACTTTATATTATATGGAGTCAGATTGTAGTAAAGTTGGAAGTTATAATGGAATCATGCTAGCTTTTTGGACTATTATGACATTTATTGAGGTTTTTAGGCTATTTTAGAGCTATCATTTCAGCTACATGCTAACTGTTTCTGCTAATTTAGGCTTTTTTCAGGGTTTTTTTTGGCTAATTTTGAGTTTTTGTAATTTTTCAGCTAATTTAGCTGTTTTGGCTAATTTAGTATTTTTTCCACTTTTTTATGCCATTTTGGTGTTTAGCTAATATTTCAGCTACATGCTAGCTGTTTTGGCTAATTTAGGCTTTTTTCCGTTTATTTAGGATAATTTAACATTTAACTAAGATCTCAGCTTCAGCATTTTTAGCTATCAATTTCAGCATCTTCAGCATTCATCTCACACCATTCACACCAGCATTATCACAGGTAATGCTATATATCTAGTTTTTAGTTACTTTAAAGCTAATGATGGCTAAGATGTGTTCTTTGCATCCAGTTTGCACATGACCCAATTAGTCGAGTAATCGGATAAAAATAATCGGTGATTAGTCGACTATTAAAATAGTTGTTTGTGGCGACACTAGTAGGAAACTACTTTGCTCAAAAGTTCAGCAATAAAAATGAACAAATAAAAACGATAGAAGAGAAATGGCACGATTAGACAATTTCATAAAATGTATCCTCATATCGCCCAGCACTACTACAGACTGTACTGTGATGACATTGTTTGTTAGAAACAGACACAACAGCTAGATTAGCTTAGTCCAGCTTTTTGGCACAAACATCTTTTGCTTTGCTTAATACTTTTCTCGCTGGTTGCTAATACTTTAAATGTGACTGTTTCTTCAGTGATGATTGAGGCGTCTGCCGAGAACGTCCTGCAGCAGGACTTCTGCCACGCGGTGAAGGTGGGAGTCAAACACACCCAGCAGATCATTCTCGCCATCCAGCAGCTGGCAAGAGAGCAGAAGGTCACCAAGCGCACGCCGGTCAAAATGTTCTTCCCTCCGACAGAGATGGTCGAACACGTTCGAAAGTAAGAGCGGATCCTTAAGTCGGTCTTTTCTAGAATTAAAGTAGAAACATTTTGGGGAAAGTAAATTTAAAGTGTTTTTATGAGAACTTGATGAAGCTAGAAGACTCAGGGAAGTAGGAGGGAGAATGGAGTTGGGGTGAGTTGCCAGGTAAAGTTGAGTGTCGTCAGCATAGCATTGAACTTGTGTATTGAATTTCCTGAAGATACTATAAAGAGGAGGGGGCGAGGACAGATCCTGGGGGCACACCTGAGTTGATTCAGGAGGGCTGAGACTTGAAAAAAATTACGTTAAAGGCGTTGAATGCTATAAAATAAAAAAGACAGCTTAAAAAAATAGTAAAATAAATTACAATATAAGAACAATAAATGTTGAATTTTATAGGTTTAACACATTGTTTTGCCTTTTCTTTCCAGATTCGCCTCTGAAAAGATCTATACTGTTTTCACTGATTATAGTCATGATAAGGTAATGGAAAATGCTCCACATGTTTATCTGATTATAATCTTAAAATCTTATATTTTATCTAAGTAAATGTTAAAATATTTATTGCAGATTTCAAGAGATGAAGCCATAAACAAAGTACGATTGGAAGCTGAAGAAGATCTCAAAGGTGGGCAGACATTTAGTTGCATTTTGTTTCTATAAATGTTTTGTAGAATTGTGTATAATCTTTATCTTTTGTGTGCAGCTGCGTTTCCTCAGGCGGAGCCCTTTGACTTCATTGAATCTTTTAACATCGTGAGCAAAGAAATCTTCCGTAATTTAGTGCTGAATGAGTACAGGAGGTGAGTGGGATCTGATCTGCTGCTAGAAAGTTGGTGCACAAATCTATAAAAAAAACGTGTGGATTTCCTCTGTGTTGAAGATGTGACGGGAGGGAACTGACCGCTTTGAGGAACATCTCGTGCGAGGTCGACCTTTTTCGGCCTCTGCATGGCTCGGCTCTGTTTCAGAGAGGACAAACGCAGGTGAGTGAGGAGCTGTGAGCCAATCGAATTCATGATTACAGGCAAAAGTCTGAACAGGAATTGGGAATAATTTAGTTGCATTTATATGGAGCTACTTTGGGGCCAATATTGTTTGAAACCCAAATAAAACATTTTGAAAAAATTATTGTTGTTTAGCCAAAAAAAATTTAAAAGGTCTAAAACCTTTTGCTATTCTAACATAAACTTGATTATTTTCACATTTAAATTTTTCGTTTTCAAAGCTCAAATTTTCAATTTCAGACCTTTTTTTTCAGTTTCAACTCTTATTTTTGTTTTCGAATCTGAAAATTTTCGTTTCAAAACTTTTGGCCCCGTTGCGGCGCGTTGGGGTGGAGCTAACACAAAGAGCCAATCAAAATCAATTGGTGTGGTAACTTCAGTCCCGGTGCATTCACTGACTCCTAGAACTGTGATAATTATGGTCAGAAAATGTCTGTATTGTCTGTACTATCATAGTCTGAAGTTATCCCAAGACGGGTGTAAAAAGCAGAGTTTTATCACGTACAAACCGCAATAGGCCACAGGAGATAACTAGAGCGCCAGTTGTGTTTTGGCCACTTAATGCAAGTATAAGGATGTTTTCTTTGCCTTTATTTAACACAATTTGATGGAACTTTGAACAATTTTGATTGCTCCTTCGTGGTAGCTCCGCTGCAACGTGCCATAAGGGGCCAAAAGTTTT
>NC_050526.1:1270657-1277138 GCF_002922805.2 Oryzias melastigma
TTTGTAGGTCTGCACTCTCTCCACGCTGTCTCCCTCTATGTGCAGCATCTGAGGTGTTGAAGCTTACCTCCTGAAGTCCAGAACCATCTCCTTGGTCTTCTGGACATTCAGCTGCAGCTGGTTTTCCCTGCACCAGTCCACAAAGTCCTCCACCAGCCGCATGTACTCGCTGTCCTCTTCTCCTTTGATGTAGGCCACAACAGCTGTATCGTCTGAGAACTTCTGCACGTGGCAGGTCGCGGTGTTGTAGCGGAAGTCAGACGTATATAGAGAGAAGAGAAGAGGAGACAGCACTGTCCCCTGCGGTGCCGCGACACCGCAGCTGAGGGTACTGGAGACCGATCCTCCCATGCGGACGTATTGCAGCCTGTTAGGGAGGTAGTCCATGATCCAAGAAACCAAGGGTGGTTGTACAGCCATCTTGATGAGCTTTTCCTGCAGTATGTGAGGATGAATGATGTTAAAGGCGCAGGAAAAATCAAAAAACAGAATTCTCACTGCACCACCTCCTTCCTCCAGGTGTGAGAGGGTACGGTGTAGCAGGTAGAGGACAGCGTCCTCCACCCCCACTCTCTCCCTGTAGGCGAACTGCAGTGAATCTTGGACATGCTTCACCTGTGGCTTCAGCTGCTGCAGCACCAACCTCTCAAAGGTCTTCATCACATGTGAAGTCAGTGCTACAGGCCGGTAGTCTTTGTTCTCCTGATGTTATCTTTTTTTTCTCTCAATGCCAGGGGTTTACGTAATATTACTAAGAGAAAAGCACTTTTTTTGTTTGCTAAACAATCCAAATCTGACTTTTGTTTTTTTCAGGAATCTCATTCCACAGAAAATGACACTGCTTTTTGGAAAACTCAATGGGGTAACTCTATTTAGCTCTCTCATGGGTCTGAATTTTCTGCAGGAGTTGCTACACTTAAATATAGATTTAATGGGGTAGTTCATAGGGAATGTGATCCTTCTGGTCACTTTATTTGTCACTTGATTGAAACTGAACAGAAACATTTCATTTGTGTAAATATACATGGTTACAATAACAAAAAAGAAAATCTTCTCTTATTCCAGTCAGTAGAAAAAATCATTTTAAGATGGTTGCAGAAATTTCCCACTGCTTTATTTCTCATTGGAGGAGATTTTAACACAGTTATAAACGGTCAAATTGACAAATGGCCACCAGGAGCTCCTAATTACTCTAGCTCAATTATAGTTGATTTCATGGAAAAAATTAAATTGATTGAAATTTGGAGAGTTAAAAATATTGATCAGAGTTTATTTACTTGGTCTAATAAATCTCGCTCCCAACCGTCTAGAATTGATTTCTGGCTAATCTCGGACAGTATTGACATTAACTGTGTTAATGTTCAGATTACACCTACACCTCTTACTGATCACAAGGCCATTCAAATATCCATCAGTTTAGCCGAAAATTCCTGTTTAAATTTCACGTCTTCTTATTGGAAATTGAATTGTTCGTTGTTACAATGTGATGATGTACAGGACAGAATCTGTGAATTGATAAGCGATTACTGGGCGAAAGCGAAAGAGGAAAATAAATTTGGTACATATTGGGAGCTCCTTAAGTATGAATGTGGTAAATATTTTAGAAAGTATGGTACTGCTAAGGCCAAATCTGAAAAATATGAAGAAACACACATTATCTCACGTATAACAAACCTATCCCAGATCACTCCAGATCTGCTGACTGAATCCGAGCAGGAAAAATTATCTGAATTACAAATCAAACTAGATAATCTATATATTAAAAAGAGCAGGGGAGCATTTATCAGATCTAGGAGAAGATGGCTAGAAGAAGGAGAACAGAACTCTCATTATTGTTTTTAACTTAGAAAAGCAAAATTCTACCAATCAATCAACGAGCTTAAAATAAATGAATCTATCTTTGATGATAAACAAACAGTCGCCAAATAATGTAGCTCTTTTTATGAAAAATTATACTTGTCAAATTTTAATGATGAGTCAGCTGATGCTTTTTTGAATTCTTTAAAAATTAAACAAATATCCCAAACAGACAGTCAATTTTGTGACAAACCTCTCTCAGTCCAAGAGGTCGTTGATGCAATTAATCTTCTCAAAAATAACAAATCCCCAGGGGTTGATGGTTTAAGTTCAGAATTTTACAAGGTCTTTGCTTCTGAATTGGCTCCTTTTCTGTTTGAAGTATTTTCTGAAAGCATAAAAAACGGAGTCCTTCCTCCTACTCTGACTCAAGGTCTAACAACTCTTATTCCTAAACCGAAAAAGGACTCATTACTCATTGAAAATTGGCGTCCCATTTGTCTTCTGAATAGCGACTACAAAATTCTTGCTACAATTCTTGCTAAAAGATTAAAATCAGTATTAGACTCCATTATTGATGAAACTCAATCCGGCTTTATGAAAAATAGACACATTACAAATAACATTGGGCTTGTTTTGGATATTTTAGATTACCCCGAACTAATTGAAGACAATGGTTTTATGTTATTTTTAGACTTTTATAAGGCTTTCGACACTGTTGAGCATCAATTTATCTTTCGTTCTCTTAAGAAATTTGGTTTTGGATCTTTCTTTAACTCAGCAGTTAAAACTTTATATAAGAATTGCAATAGCTCCATCAAGCTAAAGGGGGGTACTTCACCTAGATTTAACATTTATAGAGGCATCCGTCAAGGATGCCCTATCTCTCCTTACTTATTCCTCTTGGTAGGTCAACTTCTTGCAGATCATATCAAATCGAGCTCCCTGAAAGGTCTATCAGTTGCTGGTAGAAACATAATTCTAACACAATTGGCAGATGACACAACTCTCTTTTTGAAGAATCAATCAGAAATTTCTTTAGCAATCAATGTAATGGGAATATTCTTCAAAGCATCTGGTCTTTATTTAAATTTAAAAAAATGTGAACTTATGGCAGTGAAGAAGAGTTCTGAGGACAAAATAGAAGACATCCCAGTTAAAACTGAACTTGTTTATTTAGGTTTGACAATCACTAAAAATCAACAGGAAAGATGTTCCTTGAACTTTGACCCCTTAATAGAAAAAACAAAAAAGAAATTTAATCAATGGCTTGTTAGGGATCTTTCACTAAGAGGTCGCATTCTGATCAGTAAAGCAGAAGGAATATCCCGGTTAACCTACGCTGCTCTTGCTTTAGAACTCAATAACAAAATTTGTAAAAATATTGATCAATTAATTTTCAACTTTGTATGGAAGAACAAAGTACACTACATTAAAAAAAGTACCCTAATGAATACCTATGAACAGGGTGGTTTAAACTGTCTCTCCTTCTCTTTACTGAACAACACTTTCAAACTGAATTGGATCCGACATTTCCAGAAATCTCCTACATCTATATGGAATATAATCCCATACTATATTATCTCCCAACTCGGTGGTCTAAACTTTTTTTTACTTTGTAACTACGATGTAAATAAGCTCCCAGTGAAATTATCTGCTCTCCATCGCCAGGCTTTCCTTTCATGGTTACTCATCTATAAGCACAACTTCTCTCCACACAGTTATATTATCTGGAACAACAAGGATATTCTTTATAAACATAAATCTATTTTCTTTGATTCCTGGTTCCAAAACAAGATCATTTTGGTTGATCAACTGTTTAACGCTAATGGGCAGTTATTATCTTATACCGATTTTCTTAACAAATATAACATCCCAGTTACTCCAGGAGAATATGCAAAGGTTTTTGGTGCGATCTCTCCTGGAATATGTATATTATTTAATCAAAGACTGAGACTTGATCCTTTCCCTTTCAATCTTCCTCTTTCGCTGTCCACTGTTGTAAAAATCTGTTTTACTGTTCGTTCCAGGAAAAACAATAGAGGCATTAGAGCTCTTTTTCAGAGAGATGTTGTTACATTGCCACGTGTTGTTCATTATTGGAAACAATTTGTGGATGTTGTGTCCTTGAAAAAGGTCTGGCTTTTACCTAATCAGTACCTTATTTCTAATAAAATTAAAGAAGTTTCTTGTAAAATTTTGCACAGATTCTACCCCACAAAAATCTATTTAAAAAGATTTAATCCTGAAATGGACACTTTATGTTCCTTTTGTAAACATTCTCAAGAAACAGTGACTCATCTCTTTTGGCTTTGCCCTTTCTTACAATCTTTCTGGCAAATTTTCTGTGATTTCTTCTGTTATAAGTTTGCTCTGTCATTTTCTTTACTTTGGAAACATGTTCTGTTTGGCTTCCACCAACATAAGAATTTGACATTTTAATTTTTAATTAATTTATTAATTTTTCTTTCTAAATTTTACATTCATAAATGCAAATTTTCTAACAAAACTCCTAAATTTTCCTCATTTCTGGTGGAAGCCAAGCTATATATTGAATCTATATTTTTTCAAAAAACCAAAAGGCTGTGAAATGTCTTGACATTTGTTTGCAACACAATATATTTTAAAATGTAAACTCTGCTATTTATCTGACCTTAGTTTTATTAACTTTATGACTTTTCTTGGTTATTTCTACCCCTGCCATTTTACTTTATTTTGTTTTATTTAAATTATTTGCTTTTATCTGGTAGTTTATAATGTTTATATACATATACAGTAGCTATTTTGCACCTCTTTTTGTATTGAAATTAATGTTTTCAATAAAGTTGTTCTGTCTGAAGACAGAATTGTGGACCTGGAAGTATCGCCGCTTTTGCTAGCTCCGACACGCAAAGGAGAAGCCATCTTGCTACGTTGACTCTGGTGACGTCACACGCACCACGTGACCAAAACTGAGCTTTTGACCCGGAAGAGACAGGTTTCCCAAATTTGGCGGCAAAAATGCCGTTTTATTTCAATATTTCTTGCTCAAAACACGGCAAAACATTTGGAAATGGTAAATATAAGGCGAAATACAGTTAACACCGAAAATGACCCACAACCCCATTACTAACCCTTTAAGATGCCAAATGCGGAGCAATTCAAAAGGAATTCATACATTGTTTGCAGTTTGAAACCATAAAAACCCTTTTAAATAAAATAAAAAATAAATGCAATAAAAACATTTTGAATTTGTAATGAATTACTTTTATTAATGTATCTTGAGTTATATTAGAATATGGTGTGCAAATGTGTCTTGATAAATATGTTTGAGTTAAATGTGGATGCTGAAATATTGATACATTTTTGGTGTAGCTAGATAAAAAATGTGAATGTAATTTTTGTGTTGTTATATTACATATCCCTCAAAATGAAACCTTGAACAATTTTTTATTGCCAAGTTTGTGTGGGTGTGTTTTTAGTTTTTATAGGGGTAAAAGAAAATTATTTTGATGTAGAGTTGTGCATAGTAAAATATGACAAATGACAGCACCATGAAGGGCATCTTTTAAAGGCAAAAACTCAAATTGGAATATCGTGATATACACACTATCTGCAAATAGTGTATTGAATGCATAGGAATTTTAAACAGGTATCACAAAATTTACAGTTTTTCCAAGTCTCTTTTATTTTAGTTGAATTATGGGAGCAATAATTTTTTGCATCAATTTCTCCAAATTTCACAGCAATACAGGAAATATGGGACAATTAATATGTATTTTGAAAAATTGACAAATGTTGAAAACAGGGATGAAGTTGTGATGTAAATTCCATATTTTTTATTATATGTAAAAAAAATGGTACCTTGGAGAAGGTTGGATTTTCCAGTATTTCTTTCTTTTTTGTTAGATTTAACATAAAAACATTTTTTTAAAAAACATTCTGTTAATGGTGGCTATTGCTTTGGAAAAATTTGACTTTTGTTAAAGTTTAACCTTTTTTTGTGAAATGGAATGCTATGTTGGAAGTTGACCACAAGATGTCACTATGGGATCAGGGTTTTAATATTGTCAGGGCATGTTCCAACCTCTGATTGTATTAAACATGTATCAATTGGATTGAATGTTTTACAGTCAATACTTGCGCCAGAATAACTTTAAGACGCCATATGCAGAAAAAAAGAATGATAACTCAATTTGTAGTGTTTTAGGCAAAAAACCTTTTTCATAAAATGTGTTTTATTCATGTAATTGACAAATAAAATATATTTGTAATGGATAACTTTTATTATGTACTTTGAGTAATAGAGATAGATAGATAGATAGATAGATAGATAGATAGATAGATAGATAGATAGATAGATAGATAGATAGATAGATAGATAGATAGATAGACCTTTATTGTCATTATCGCAAGGACAATGAAATTGCAGCAACCATTTCAGTGCAAGTGGCATAAAAAATACAGAACATAATATAAAAATATGATATAAAGTATAAAAAATATGTAGAAAAATATATACAATGAACTGTGCCATATAAGACTATGAGCATATATGTACATTATGGATGTGCAAAAAAGCGAGAATTTAAATTACCATATGCATATGTACATAAGCAGTATATAAATATATGAACATGTACTGTACAGCATGATGAGAAGTTATCTGTGTGAGTTGGAGTTTAATATGGATACTGCTTTTGGA
>NC_050526.1:1277154-1279569 GCF_002922805.2 Oryzias melastigma
TGATCAGAAGTGAGCAGAGGGCATCAGGGCAAACAAGTCCAATCCGAGGTGTGAACTGTCCTTGATGATGTTTTGAGCTCTGCTGAGGCAACGTGCAGAATAGATGTCAGTCAGAGTGGGAATGGGGCATTCAATCATCTTCTGAGCTGTTGTCTACCACTCTCTGGAGCCTCTCCTTGTCTGCGACGGTGCAGCTGCCAAACCATACTGTAATGCAGTATGTGAGCAGGCTCTGGATGGATGACTGGTAGAAGGTCAGCAGCAGGTTGGTGCAGAGGCGGTTCTTCCTGAGGACCCTCAGGAAGTCCAGACGCTGGTGAGCCTTTTTGATGACAGCTTAGGCCACGTTGTGATGGTCTTTGTGGTGGGCCTTGACTGACGGCTGCAGGGGGTGTAGGCCGGGAAGAGCAGGAGGGAAAGATGGTCTGATTGTCCGAGGTGGGAGAGGGGTGTGGCTCTGTAAGCATGCTTGATGTTACTGTAAACGTGATCTAAAGTGTTCTTCCCCCTTGTAGAACACTTCACATGCTGGTAGAACTTTGGGAGAACAGTCTTTAGGTTGGCCTTATTAAAGTCTCCCGCAATGATATGAACCCCGTCGGGCTGAGCCCGCTGTTGTTTGTTAGCGGTGTTCAGCAGGAAAGAGAGCGCAGTATTTACTATCGCGTCTGACGGGATGTACACGGCTGTGATGATCACAACAGTCAGCTCTCTCGGTAGAAAAGGGCCGACATCTAACGGACATGTACTCCACATCAGGGGAACAGTGTTGGTCGATAATCGTCCCGTTTTTTACACCAGTCATGATGCACGTAAACACAGAGCCCCCCTCCTCTGCTCTTACCGGAGTCCTGCCTTCTGTTTCCGCGAAGCAGAGTGCGACCCTCAAGCTGCACGCTAGCGTCGGGAATGTCAGGGTAAAGCCAGGTCTCTGTGATGACCAGTGCACAGCAGTTGTTTACATGCCGATTTCCAACCAGCTGCAGTCTCAAATGGTCCATTTTGTGCACCAGGGATCTGGCATTTGAGAGGAACAGGCTCGGTAGCGGTGGCTTGTGTGGTTGTTTCCTCAGCTTTAGCACGACGCCAGACCGGCAGCCTCGCTTCTGCTTCCTCTCCCTCCTCCGTCTGCGATGCCTGCCAGTCCCGACAACAATCCACGGAGAGACTGGTGGCCTCGATATGTAGCTTTGAATGCTGTGCTTACCGTGGAAGTCGCTCGAAACAACGGTTTGGTGTTGATTTCTGATGTCCAAAAGTATCTGCCGAGTGTAGTGATATTTGCGACGCAACAATAGAAAAATAAAAGAGAAAAGTAAAGGAAAAGTATAGAAAACGGAGCACTGAATCGAGAGCCGCTGCACCAACGCGCGCTGCCATCTTGATTACCACAGATATGGATGTGTAGATGGTGGTTTGTGTGTCTCCTGAAGTCCACAATCATCTCCTTTGTTTTATCGACATTGAGAGAGAGGTTGTTTTGCTGACACCAGCTGGTGAGTGATGTCACCTCGTCTCTGTAGGCGCGTACATCATTGTTGGGGATGAGGCCAAGGATGGTGGTATCATCAGCAAACCTCAGGGTGATGTTGAAGCTGTGCTTGGCAGTGCAGTCATGGGTGAACAGTGAGTACAGGAGTGGGCTGAGGACACAGCCCTCCGGTGCGCCGGTGCTGAGGACACATGTGGTGGAGAGATAGCTGCCGATCCTCACTGCTTGGAGTCTGTTGCTGAGGAAGTCCTGTATCCAGCTGCAGATGAGTTTCTTCAGACCCAGGTTGGTGAGTTTGGAGACCAGTTTAACAGGGATTACTGTATTGAATACCGAGCTGTAGTTAACGTAGAGCATTCTCACATAAGTGTTCTCTTTTTCTAGAAGGCTGAGTGAAGAGTGGACAGCAATGGCAGTGGCGTCATTTGTAGACCTCTTAACTCTATATGCAAACTGCAGGGGGTCTAAAGTGTCAGGGATGGTGCTGTAGATGTATTTTTGTATTATTTCTTCGAAGCACTTCATAATTATAGATGTGAGTGCTATGGGCCGGTAATCATTGAGGCAGGATGGTGTGGGAGTCTTTGGGATGAGGACAGCAGTGGAGGTCATAAAACAACCAGGTCTAAATGGCAAACTAGAATGGGCGGGGCCTGTCTACACACACACTCTGTAGTTACACACATACCTGTTGGCCAAAATCGTCTCCACATTAAAACTAGTCAAAATGTACACAATACAACTGCTGCTCACACACTTAATCATACATATCAACACACATAAAGCCTTTCATTCTGTCACACATACTATTAGTGCAAAGGTGAGCTGACACCTGTGCTCAGGTGAGTGTTTATGTTTTGCCAAGATGAATGACAGTGGAATTTAACAAAGGGGGAGAGCGCCCAGCCATCCCCACACCAAGA
>NC_050526.1:1280342-1285366 GCF_002922805.2 Oryzias melastigma
GTTGGGGACAGAAGGTCAAAGGTCCCAACTTCCTTGTGTGATGCGTGCGTGTTTGTTTGTCAGGGTGTATATTTGTGGTGTGTGTACTAAAGGGTGCAGTTAAAATTGGTGAGTAGAGCATTGGCAGGACATCTCCTGATTGCTCGCAGAGATGCCCCGTCACCCCCCGACTAACGTCCCAACATGTCTATGGTGCAAATAAAATGGCCACTGGCAAGTAGTCCACCCCCGCAGCGCACTGCAATACAACCGACCTCCCATTCACCCTAACGGGATAATTTTCAATGAAAAAGAGACACTCAGCCGTGCGCCTCCCTCTGTGTGCTCGTTGCCATGACGACCTCAGAGGACTCCATCTCAGACACACTCAAACATCTCCAGTTTTCCAAAAGCAGTCCACATATGTTTTTAGAGAATTGAAGTTTTTTTTTTTCCCCACTGTGTGCTGTAAACATAACGGTTATTTTAAACCAATTGGGGATTTATCTAATATTTTAGCTGTTAATATCATAGCCGTTTTGGCATCTACTGGGGTTTTTAAGCTATATTTGAGTTTCAGCTGTTATATTGGCATTCTAATAGCTTTTTGGAGTATCATGGCATTTACTAAGGTTTTTTTAAGGCAATTTTGGAGTTTAACTAATATTTTAGCTACATGTTAGCTTTTTTGACAAATTTATTCTCTTAATTTTTTAAGGCAAATTTTTATTTTAGCACAAAGCTATTTCCGCTTTATGCTAGCTGTCATGGCAAAATTAGACTTTTTACCAATTGTTTAGGCTAATTTGGCATTTAGGTAATATCTTAGCTTGCAATGAGCTTCAGCTTTTTCAGTTATCATTTTCAACAATTTTATCTATCAGTTTCAGCATCTTCAGCTTCCAAATTCATCTCACAGCATTCATACTAGCATTTTTAGAGCAAAAGGGTCTGACTGTATCATGCTAGCTTTTCTTTTTATGCTTTTTTTGGCCAATTTGACATCTACTGAGATTTTTTGATTTTTTTGATTTAAGTCTTGATTTAATGCCAGAAACAAATGAAGGAAACAAGCTGCATGATCCATTAAAGGCTTCATAAACGATTGTCTTTATTTTTAGTTAGTATAGAGCTTAAACACTTCAAGTTTTAAGTTAATGATGGTTAAAATAAGTGTCTTACATCCAGACAACTAGCAACCCGATTAGTCAACTAATCTAAAACAAAATAATCGTAGATTACCCATCCATCCATCCATTTTCCTAACCGCTTTGTCCCTTTCGGGGTCGCGGGGTTGCCGGAGCCTAACCCGGCTGCTGATGGGCGAAGGCGGGGTACACCCTGGACAGATCGCCAGTCTGTCACAGGGTCTCAATCACACACACATTCACACCTAGGGGCAATTTAGAGTCACCAATTCACCTATGAAGCATGTTTTTGGATGGTGGGAGGAAGCCGGAGTCCCCGGTGAAAACCCACGCATGCACGGGGAGAACATGCAAACTCCACACAGAAAGGTCCCAGCCGGGAGTCGAACCGGGGCCTTCTCGCTGTGAGGCAAGAGCGCTAACCACTGCGCCACCGTGCAGCCCAATCATAGATTAGTCGATTATTAAAATAAGTAGTTGTGGCAGCCATGTTTGTCATGTGATGGACTGTCAACCTGTCCAGGGTGTACCCTGTCTTGGGGTTGAGCTCTAGGAACCCCATGACCCAGAACTTGATAATGCAGGTTAAGAAGATGGGTGGATGGTGTATGCTTAATAATACACTAAATCCTTTAAAATGACTCATTCTTGTGTTTGTGTCCCTGCAGTCCTCCCCCAGCATCGGGTGACTGAAAAGGAAGATCTCTGCAACCAGCAGAGGAACTTCAGAGAGGAACAAGCGGATCTAGAACCTCCACGGACTAAAGAGGAACTGAAGGAAGCAGAACCTTCACAGATTAAAGAGGAACGGGAGAAACAAGAACCTCCACAGATTGAAATAAAACAAGAGGATATAGAACCTCCACAGACTAAAGAGAAACTGAAGGAACCAGAAACTCCACAGATTGAAATGAAACAGGAGGAACCAGAACTTTTACAGGTTAAAGAGGAACAAGAGGATCTAGAACCTCCACAGCCTAAGGAGGTACTGAAGGAACCAGAAACTCCACAGATTGAAATGAAACAGGAGGAACCAGAACTTCCACAGATTAAAGAGGAACAGGAGAAACCAGAACTTCCACAGATTAAAGAGGAGCAAGAAAATATCTTCATCAGTCAGGATGAAGAGCAGCTTGATCTAAAGCAGGAGAGTTATACCTTGATGGAGATTCCTTCTTATGAGGAAAATGATCACAATGAAGCAGATCTAAACAAACAGAAGAGCTTCAGTGTAACTGAGAGTCAGGATGAAGAAGGAAACCACCATGAAGAATCGACATCAACTACAGATGAAGAGACACACCCACAGAACAGAGATCAGAGGAAAAAAAGAGACAGAAGTCATATCCAAAGTGTGGAAAGCTCTCACATTTCAGAAAGTCGGTGTGACTCCGATGTTAGGAAAAAATCCCAGAAGAAAACTTCAGCAGAGAAGCACAAACAATCTCCAAAAGAAAAGAGACTTTCCTCTTTTAAGGCTGGTAAAAGAAAAATAATTGCACACAATGTGTCTCCCCACATGAGAGCTGAGTCTGATGGAAGACGTCATGTCTGCAAAGATTGTGGTAAAAGTTTTGGTAACTTGTCTCATTTCACAATTCATATGAGAACTCACACAAGAGAGAAGCCTTTTTGTTGTCAAGAATGTGATAAAAGTTTTAGTCTGAAGTGTAATCTCAAAACACACATGATAATTCATACAGGAGTGAAGCCTTTTGTTTGTCAAGAATGTGATAAAAGTTTTTATCAATTATCTAACCTCAAAAAACACATGGTAACTCATACAGGAGAGAAGCCTTTTGTTTGTCAAGAATGTGATAAAAGTTTTAGTCTGATGTCTAATCTCAAAAAACACATGAGAACTCATACAGGAGAAAAGCCCTTTTGTTGTCAAGAATGTGATAAAAGCTTTTGTGACCGATATGATTTCAGAAGACACATGAGAACTCATACAGGAGAGAAGCCTTTTACTTGTAAAGAATGTGATAAAAGTTTTTGTCATGCAGCTCAACTCAAAACACACATGAGAACTCACACAGGAGAGAAGCCCTTTAATTGTCAAGAATGTGATAAAACTTTTAATCAATTATCTAACCTCAAATCACACATGTTAACTCATACAGGAGAGAAGCCTTTTGTATGTCAAGAATGTGATAAAAGTTTTAGTCGAATTTCTCATCTTAATTCACACATGACAACTCATACAGGAGAGAAGCCCTTTGGTTGTCAAGAATGTGACAAAAGTTTTTGTGACCTATCTCGTTACAGAAGACACGTGAGAATCCATAGCGCAGAGAAGCCTTTTTCTTGTAAAGAATGTGATAAAAGTTTTTATCAATTATCTAACCTCAAAAGACACGTGAGAAATAAAACAAAAGAGAAGCCTTCTCTTGAAAAGAAATGTCAGAGTTTAGTCAAAATTTGATGCAGTTATTAAATTAGAAAGAGGCAGAAGTTAGTATTTAATGCATGAAATTAAAGTTTTTGGAAGTCTGGAATTTGTAGTGAGAACATCTTTATTTTCAATTATTGTCCCTGATGACTTCATACCAGGGATTATGCAGCATTTGGGTTCTTTTGGCCAGGCAGTCAAACCCAGCCTTAGAAACTTGGGAGTTATTTTTGACAAAGACATGTCACTGGAACAGCACTCCAAACAGCAGGTGAAAAACTGTTTCTTCCAGCTGAGAAACATTTCTAAACTCAGGAAAATGGTGTCATGTAAGGATCTAGAAGTTCTTATACATGCTTTTGTGTCTTTGTGTTGACAAAGACATGTCACTGGAACAGCACTCCAAACAGCGGGTGAAAAACTGTTTCTTCCAGCTGAGAAACATTTCTAAACTCAGGAAAATGGTGTCACGTAAGGATCTAGAAGTTCTTATACATGCTTTTGTGTCTACGCGGCTAGACTACTGCAACAGTCTGTTTTCCTGTTTGAGTAAGAAAGAGCTGTCTCGTCTGCAGTTAATTCAAAACTCTGCTGCCAGGATCTTGACCCGCACTAAGAGAAGAGCTCACATCTCTCCCATCCTCAAAGATCTTCACTGGCTCCCGGTTGCATACCGGATCCAATTCAAAATTTTAGTGCTGACTTTTAGAGCCCTCCATGGCCAAGCTCCGGTATATGTCTGTGATTTGATCACTCCCTACAGACCGTCTCGTGCGCTCAGGTCTGTAGATCAGAACCTGTTGATGGTCCCTCGCACACGCTTTTGGACCAGAAGAGACAGATCTTTCCAGGCTGTTGCTCCTAGACTCTGGAATGAGCTCCCTTTCTCCCTCCGTTCCCTGGACTCTGTTCACTCCTTTAAAAGCCAACTTAAAACCTTTTATTTTGCTCAGCATTTTAACTGAGTCTGTTTTTAATTTGGCTTGAAATGATTGTTTTATGTGGTACTTGCTGTCTGTCTTTTATGTTTCTTAGCTTGTGAGGCTTTTGTCTTTTATGTTTTTAATCGGGGAAGCTTTGTCTTTTTATCTTTTGAAGTATTTGTTTTTATGCTTTAACTTGTGAAGCACCTTGTGACTTTTGTCTATGAAAGGTGCTATATAAATAAAACTTACTTATTTACTTACTTACTTTTACTATATATTTATTTTAAAAGTACCTAAAATGGTAATTATGAAATAAATTTCACATTCTCATTTTCCAACTTTTTATTGTGACAGATGCACCAAGAAAATACTTCATTATCACCTTATATAATCTTGTGCTGTCATTTAACTTGAATAGAAACGTGAAACACAAAATTAACTTTTGGTCCTTCCTGCTCACAATAACCCAAATATTGTGTTTTGATTTAAATATACTTCAGCATAAAATGATTTTCCAGAGAAAAATTATAACCTTAATAAAACAGCATAATCAGATTAATCTTCAGATCTCCATGTTCT
>NC_050526.1:1287381-1292655 GCF_002922805.2 Oryzias melastigma
CCTTCTTATGAGGAAAATGATCACAGTGAATCAGATCTAAACAAACAGAAGAGCTTCAGTGTAACTGATAGTCAGGATGAAGAAGGAAACCAACATGAAGAATCAACATCCACTACAGATGAAGAGACAGAGCCACAGAATAGAGATCAGAGGAAGAAAAGAGACAGAAGTTATATCCAAAGTGTGGAAAGCTCTCACATTTCAGAAAGTCAGTGTGACTCCGATGTTAGGAGTCCCAGAAGAAAAACTTCAGCAGAGAAGCACAAACAATCTCCAAAAGAAAAGAGACGTTCCTCTGTTAAGTCTGGTAAAAGAAAAATAATTGCACACAATGTGTCTCCCCACATGAGAGCTGAGTCTGATGGAAGACGTCATGTCTGCAAAGATTGTGGTAAAAGTTTTGGTTACTTGTCTGATTTCACAATTCATATGAGAACTCACACAAGAAAGAAGCCTTTTTGTTGTCAAGAATGTGATAAAAGTTTTAGTCTGAAGTGTAATCTCAAAACGCACATGAGAACTCATACAGGAGTGAAGCCTTTTGTTTGTCAAGAATGTGATAAAAGTTTTTATCAATTATCTAACCTCAAAAAACACATGGTAACTCATACAGGAGAGAAGCCTTTTGTTTGTCAAGAATGTGATAAAAGCTTTAGTCTGATGTCTAATCTCAAAAAACACATGAGAACTCATACAGGAGAAAAGCCCTTTTGTTGTCAAGAATGTGATAAAAGTTTTGGTGACCGATATGATTACAGAAGACACATGAGAACTCATACAGGAGAGAAGCCTTTTACTTGTAAAGAATGTGATAAAAGTTTTTGTCATGCAGCTCAACTCAAAACACACTTGAGAACTCACACAGGAGAGAAGCCCTTTAATTGTCAAGAATGTGATAAAACTTTTAATCAATTATCTAACCTCAAATCACACATGCTAACTCATACAGGAGAGAAGCCTTTTGTATGTCAAGAATGTGATAAAAGTTTTAGTCGAATATCTCATCTTAATTCACACATGACAACTCACACAGGAGAGAAGCCCTTTGGTTGTAAAGAATGTGACAAAAGTTTTTGTGACCTATCTCGTTACAGAAGACACGTGAGAATCCATAGCGCAGAGAAGCCTTTTTCTTGTAAAGAATGTGATAAAAGTTTTTATCAATTATCTAACCTCAAAAGACACATGAAAAATAAAACAAAAGCGAAGCCTTCTCTTGAAAAGAAATGTCAGAGTTTAGTCAAAATTTGATGCAGTTATTAAATTAGAAAGGAAGTAAGTAAGAAGGAGCTGTCTCGTCTGCAGTTAATTCAAAACTCTGCTGCAAGGATCTTGACCCGCACTAAGAGAAGAGCTCACATCTTTCCCATCCTCAAAGCTCTTCATTGGCTCCCGGTTGCATCCTGGATCCAATTCAAAATTTTAGTGCTGACTTTTAGAGCCCTCCATGGCCAAGCTCTTGTATATGTCTGTGATTTGATCCCTCCCTACAGACCGTCTCGTGCGCTCAGGTCTGTAGATCAGGACCTGTTGATGGTCCCTCGCACACGCTTTTGGACCAGAGGAGACAGATCTTTCCAGGCTGTTGCTCCTAGACTCTGGAACGAGCTCCCTTTCTCCCTCCGTTCCCTGGACTCTGTTCACTCTTTTAAAAGCCAACTTAAAACCTTTTATTTTGCTAAGTATTTTGACATAGTCTGTTTTTAATTGGGCTTGACATTATTGTTTTATGTGGTACTTGCTCCTGTCTTTTATGTTTCTTAGCTTGTGAGGCTTTTGTCTTTTATGTTTTTAATCGGGGAAGCTTTGTCTTTTATGTTTTATTATCTTTTGAAGTATTTGTTTTTATGCTTTTAACTTGTGAAGCACCTTGTGACTTTTGTCTATGAAAGGTGCTATATAAATAAAACTTACTTACTTTTACTATATATTTATTTTAAAAGTACCTAAAATGGTAATTATGAAATAAATTTCACATTCTTATATTCCAACTTTTTATTTTGACAGATGCACCAAGAAAATACTTCATTATCACCTTATATAATGTTGTGCTGTCATTTAACTTAAATAGAAACATGAAACACAAAATGAACTTTTTGTCCTTCCTGCTCACTATAACCCAAATATTGTGTTTTGATTTAAACATACTTCAGCATAAAATGATTTTCCAGAGAAAAATTATAACCTTAATAAAACAGCATAATCAGATTAATCTTCAGATCTCCATGTTCTCCTCCTCCTTCCTCTTTATCTGTTTCATCACTGCTGAGTCCATAGTTGGTAGAGGAAGACAAAGACTTTGAGGACTGATCTGGCTTCTTTTTTTATCTGATCTGTTTTAGAGGTTCTCCCAGGTGTCCATTAGTGTGGAGGAGATTCTATTCCTGCAGACTAAATTCTTCCTTTGTATTATCAATATCTAGTTCAGGGGTCTGCAAGGTTTAATGCTAAAAGATCCATATGATCCAGGTTCCTATGGACTAAAATCCAACGCGAGCCACAAAGTCGCACCTCAGAGTTAGAAAAATACACTTGATGTTTTTGTGGCCATTAAGACATTTATTAATAAAATATAGCTTTAAAATCTCTACAATGGAGTTTTTCTTAATAAAATTTACTTCTTTTACTTTTGAAAGTAGCTCACACAGGGTCCTTTCAAAATAAAATGCATCTTGTGTTTGATCAGATCCTCCAGCTGCAGCAGATTTACTGGAACTAAACATGTAATAATGTCTTTTCTATCATTGTACTTTAGTATTCCTTCATATTTTTTCTCCTTTTACTATTGAAAATAAACACAACAACTTTGGTGTAAAATACAAATATTTTGAAAACTAAATGCAATAAGATGATCTCATTGTGATAATAATCCTCTCTGATAGCAAGTGAAACATTTTAAACTTCAAACTTTAATAACTTATATAGCGCCTTTCATTCAAAGGAAGCTTAAACTTCTTATATATAAAATTAAAATAAAATACATTAAAAAGACAGTGTGTTAAAAAGCAAATACACAAAAGGAGAAAAGGACATTTAAACAGAATGGGTACCCCTCCCTTCCCCAGCTTCTCCTACCCTCAGAAAAAAAGGAACTGAACAAAGACTTAAGAACTGCAACTCTGAGAAAACAGTCTGGCTTGGTACTGCTGTGAAGAAACAGTATTACGGGGATCCATCTAATCCAAGACCCAGTCTGACCACAGAGGCCACCGCCGCAGCGCCCATCCAGCACAGGGCAGCACAGGGCCCACTCTGCAGAGCAGGGCCCAAGCCGCCCCAATGAGAACAGGCACACCAGCAGAAGGAACCCTGGAACAGAGGATCCCCGTGAGGAAACACTGGAGTTTTTAAAATATCTATAATAAATAAAATTGTTTAAAACAATGAAAACAAACAATTAAATAATGTGAATATAATAATAGTAAGAGCAGGGTTAATAGATTAAAATAATATAGATAAAAAAATTTATTCAAATAAAAGTCAAAATTAAATAATAAATAAAATAAATAATGATAAAAAGAAAAGACATAATTCAAAACCAACAAAAGGTCAGGTAAAAGCCAGATTAAAAAGGTGGGTCTTAAGCCTCTTCTTAAAAACCTCTACGGTCTCTGCGGCTCTGAGGCTCTCTGGCAGGCTGTTTCAGAGGCGAGGACCCTAATAATGAAACGAAACTTCACCATGCGTTTTGGTCCTCAGCTTAGGAACAACTAAGAGGCTGGTGCCAGAGGACCTCAGGGTCCGTGAGGGTTCATATCTTAAAAGCAATTCACTTAAATAAGAAGGCCCAAAGCCGTAAAAACATTTATAAACCATCAAAAGAATCTTAAAATCAACCCTGAAACACACAGGGAGCCAATGCAGCGATTTTAAAACTGGTGTAATGTGTTCCCACCCCCTGGTCCTCGTCAGAACTCGTGCCACCGAGTTCTGAAGAAGTTGTAGATTTGATAGAGACTTTTGAGGTAAACCAGAGAGCAGGGCATTACAATAATCTAAACGACTAAAAATAAAAACATGCATCAGCACCTCTGTGCTGGCAAGAGAGAGGACTGGGTGGACTCTGGCGATATTTTTGAGATGATGAAATCCTGTCTTCACAACATTTTTATTGTGTGGAATAAAATTCAGCTCAGAGTCAAAAACTATGCCCAAATTTCTCACACATTGAGAAATTTTAAAATTACTGAGTTTGGGTAAATTCTCTCTCTCTTATGTTCAGAACTTATGTTTTGTCCTGGTTGAGTTGAAGGAAGTTTTCTGCCATCCATGACTTTATATCTAAAATACAGTTTAAAAGAGTGTTTATAGGTTCAAGGTCATCGGGAGACACGGCGATGTAAAGCTGAGTATCATCAGCGTAGCTGTGAAAGTCAACGCCGTGTCTTCTGAGGCAACATGTATAAATTAAAGAGTATTGGACCTAAAATTGACCCTTGGGGAACCCCACAACTTATTTCATGGATTCTTGAGAAGCATGTATCCAAACTTACATAAAAATGTCGATCACTTAGATAAGAATGAAACCAGTTAAGAACAGTTCCTGAGAGGCCAACCCGACTCTTAAGTCTGTCTAATAAAATCTGGTGATCTACCGTATAGAAGGCGGCACTAAGATCAAGTAGCACCAGAACGGAAAGTTGTTGAGTGTCAGAATTATTTCTGAGGTCAGTTAAAATCTTTAAAAGGGCCGTCTCAGTACTGTGATTTATCCTAAAACCAGATTGACATTTTTCTAGAATATTATGTTTGTTTAAAAAAAAATTGTAATTGAGTAAAAACATTTTTTTTTAATAATTTTACCTAAGAACGGTACGTTGGATACAGGTCTGTAATTGTCCATAATGTTTGGATCCAAGTTACTCTTCTTCAGAAGGGGCTTCACCACCGCCGTCTTACAGGCAGAGGGGAAGACACCCGTGTTAACTATGATAGAATGATAAAAGAATGATAGATAAAAACTCAGAGAATTCTTGTAAAAAACATGAGGGAGGATTTGGCGGTCTGTAAATAGTGACTGCTAAGATGGGTGGGTTGCTAAACAGGAACGAGTTCTGCTTAAATGAAAGATAGCTAGTTAGAGAGGTAGCTTCTGTTTTTATATCATGTTGAGCAATAGATGCCGTTCCACCACCTCTCTTTCCTTCCTTGATAGAAAATAAAAAAAGTTAAAATTAGGTGGAGAGGCCTCAGTGAGAATAGCAGGTGCATCAGTACCAAGCCAGGTTTCAGTTAAAAATAAACAGTTCAAATCATGGTCCACAATCAGATCAT
>NC_050526.1:1297739-1298379 GCF_002922805.2 Oryzias melastigma
ACCTATGCACAGTTTTACTGAGTTTCAGTTGTAGGCTATTTTATTAATCTGCGTTATGCACGTTTTACCTTCAGAATCCGTCAATGATGCGTTTTGCACGCCCATCGAGACCGTTGATATGAATAACTAACTACATGATCGTCTAATTTTTGTCATAGCTTTCAGAAAATACTCCTGACATGTCTCAGAAACATCGTCGTGTTTTGTAACTGTGTTATATACACCGATCTTTATTTACACGGTTACAAAATGGTCTGTTTTCAACCTTCTCGTCACGTGACGCGTTCTAACTTTTTATTATCTTATTTGCTAACAAACACTGCGCCTTTGACGGTGCCCCGTTGAAGAATCATCTGTTTTCCTAATGTTTAACACCACAAAACGCAGCTGTTGTTATTCTGTATCTGCACGAGTTTAAATAAAGCTTAGGAGGCGGAAGTCACCCCCCAGAGTAGCGTTGTGTATCCAAGGCAACAGCCATTTCTTCTCCGGGGATCAGAGAACAGCGGTGATGTGTTGATTATTTTGAATGCTCGTCAGCATTCACTTTAGCTAATAGTGATGTGCGAGTCGTGAACGAATCGTTCAAAACTCGCGAGTCACTTTACTGACTCGAGAATCATGAGTCATCTTCCCCACT
>NC_050526.1:1298444-1301923 GCF_002922805.2 Oryzias melastigma
GTCAATCCGATGAATAGGCGTGTTTGAGATCCCCAGCGCCTCGCCTGCATCGTCGGCGAGACTAAGCTGCTGCTGGAGGGGGCGGAGATAGGCGCCTGAGATGACCATTCGTCTGAAAGTTAAAAAGCCACTGCTCCTAGTATGATTTGTGCTGTTGTGTCTTTTATATTATTATTATTATTATTTTATATTTTTTTAAAAATATATATTAGAGTAAAACTGTTAATAAAATAACCGCGGGATTCATTGCATGTGCACTGTCCCAAATAAATAAATAAAATAAAATTAAAGTTAAGTTTTAGAGACAATAGTAAAAAATATGACGACAGATTATTTGAAATATTGTTTATTTTTTCATCAGTGATTCACTACCTTCCAGAAAAAGTAAAAAAATACACAGGATACACAGTTATTTCACACCGAACTACAAGACATGTGTGGTCACAGTTTCCCACAATGCATTGTTTTGTAGTCCTCAAGGCGGCCTGCAGCCAGCGCAGTACCTATTTTCTGGCTGCGCTGGCTTAGGAAGGCGTCTTGAACCCGCCCCTTTCTCGCGATACTTCACACTAATCTATGAGGATTTTCTTTTTCCTCATAGCCCAGCTAGTCCACGAGATTTAGTAACAGTCACAATACATCACGGCAACACCTTGAATGATTTCATTGCTGCTTTCTCTGATGCTGACATCTTAAACAAAGAACTGTTCGTGAAACGCATTCTCCCAGACAACACAGAAGAAGCAGGAAGTGGATCTGGAGTACTTAGAGATGCTTTGAGTTGCTTTTGGCATGGGTTTTACGAACGTTGCACTTTAGGTACAACCGTTAAAGTGCCGTTTTACGGCTGAAACATGGAAAAGCAGTTGCCAGAATTCTTTTGAAAGGTTCCTTGATTGTCAGTATTTCCCCAACAATCTTGCTCTTCCTTTCATTGAACAAGTGCTTTTTGATGGGGTTTACACAGATCTTAAATCTCATTTTCTGCTGTTTGTGAGCAATCAAGAACGTGAAGTTTTGATGCAAGCAATAAATGACATCTCTGCAGTTGAGTGGGATGACCTTGTGGAAGTTCTGGACAGCTATGGTTGCAGAAGACGAATCACAGCTGAGACTTTTCCAACAATACTAAATGAGATAGCACACAAAGAGCTTGTCCAAAAGCCAATGTTTGTTATTGACTGCTGGAGGGAGATAACTCTCCAACACCTCTCTCTCACACCAGAGGCACTGACCAAGTTGTTCTATGATCTACAACCCAACTCCAAAAAGGTGTGTCACCTTCTGAAATTTCCTGTTGATCTGACTCAGAAGCAAAAAGAAGCAGCAAGTTATTTAAAACGATTCATCAGAGAGCTTGATGAAATCAAACTTCAGAAATATTTTGCGTTTCTGTACTGGATCTGACTTTGTAATAACAGATAGCATCTTTGTAGAGTTCCAAGAAATGACAGAGTTCACAAGAAGGCCAATAGGGCACACATGTGGAAAGATACTCCACATAGCTGACAGCTATGAGAACTTTCCAGACTTTCGCTCAGAGTTCAACTCAATTCTCGAAAGCAATATCTGGGTGATGGACATTGTTTAAAGACCTACCGGTTAACATTATCCCAGGTAACTAAAGTGTTGCCTTGATTTCAGCACACATTTGCCAGATCAAACTTTTTCAGATCACATGACACAAATCTTCAAAGTAACATGTTTTGCTGATGTTAATCTTTGTAGGTGCCAAAACTATTGGGGAGATGGTGGATGTTTACAGTTTGGGTGGTGGGCGTGTCACTTGAGGTGACGGCGGTGATTAGCTAATAAGTTCACCTGTTAGCTACTGTGAGTACGCCAGCTGGAGCGGGTGAGCTTTGTTTGGACAATTTTTGTTGACCGCTAAACCGCTGCTAATCTAATCAAATGGAGTCAGAACATGTAAAAATAAACTTAATTTAAAACTTACGTGATTGGTGCGCGTCATCAATAGAACAAAACAGTTTGCTCGCAGCGGAATATGTCTATAATTTAAGATATAGCATGTATCCGCTACAATCTTATTTCATTGATGTTATGACACTTGATACTTAAACACTAGCAAGAAATT
Source organism: Oryzias melastigma (assembly GCF_002922805.2). Lineage (NCBI taxonomy): Eukaryota > Metazoa > Chordata > Actinopteri > Beloniformes > Adrianichthyidae > Oryzias > Oryzias melastigma. The sequence continues at coordinate 1,300,540 of NC_050526.1, forward strand.
TGCCATCCTTATTCACTGCAGATATAATTTTCTATAGTATATGTGGATCTGCATTTATTGTTTAAATCTACAAAGAAACCATTTTAGGTAAAATGTCACAGAATTTGTGAAATTGTAGCTGATTGTCGATATGTGTCGAACCCTTTTCATAGTTTCAAGTTGTGTGAAAGAACTGTAGGCTGTGGGAAATCCAAATACATTTAAATGTTTGCATGAGATATGTTTTCAAGTGAGGTCATGTTTTTTGACAGACTAAAGATTACTGAGGTGTTTTTCCTTTTTTGAAAAAGGTTTGTTATATTTTGTTTATTTTGTTTATTTAAGTGATTTATGTTTGTTTATGTAATAGTTATTACAGACCATATTCTTGTTAATTACATTGTTTCAATGGAAAATGTATAAATAAAATGTGTTTTCTAAAATGCCGATTTTGCATTAAATTTCTTTCAACTATAATTAATTTTTTACTAGATGGGCAAGAAAGGGAGTTTCCAAGATTATTTAAATAGGCAGAACCAACACATATAATGAAAGTGACTCAATAATTAATAAGAAAGTGTCTATTTACTCGTAATTTTCTAAAAATGTGCGGCCAGTACTAAAAGCTTTAGTCGCACAGACCCAGAGTGAAGGGTTAAGGTTAGGATTATGGTTACGGTTAGGGTTAAAGAAGCAAATGTTTCCTGGGTGCGGGTGTCTCTGCAGCTCACAGCTCCACCAGGAGATGGGTCAAATGTGGAGAACATATTTACACATTTAGGAGTGTGACAGTTAATGGGGCTTTAAGTTTAATTTTAAATGCGTGCAGCCAACAAAAAAATCCAGCCTTGGACAAATTTAGAATGCGTGCGGGCAAAGCAGCAATGCGAGCTTTGCTGCACGTATTACGTGTGGCCAATATGAATTTCCATCACTTTCTATGCTGGTCGCACGTAAATACACGTGAATAACATCAGGCATTTATAAAAGATACAAAATACTCCCTAATCTAAATTTAGTTGATTTTTAATTTGCTTTTAGGTTGCTAAGATTTGACTTGTTCATTATGTTGTGCTAACAGAGAAGTGAAAGGATATCAAGTTAAAATTATTTCTCATATAGACACAAAACATGTATTTTTTAAATGTATCAGATTTATTTAAATTTACAAACAAAAACATAAAACAAGCATTGAAATTGTGTGTGATGCCATTAGAACATTTTTAAAATAACAAAACACAATAAACCAGATGATCATCTAACTGTAATGAAAGCAGCAAAAACTAATGTTAGACTTAAAGTTTCTAATCTATTTTTTACTTGCAGCTTCTGATTGCCTAACAGCTTTTTGAGGTAACCAACAGTGGGTAGGGCAAGAACACTTCAAACAATGGCTCTTAAAGCC
>NC_050526.1:1304161-1320956 GCF_002922805.2 Oryzias melastigma
ACCAACATGAAGAGTCAACATCAACTCCAGATGAAGAGACAGAGCCACAGAACAGAGATCAGAGGAAGAGAAGAGACAGAAGTCATGTTGAAAGTATGGACAGCTATGAAATGTCAGAAGGTCAGTGTGACTCTGATGTTAGAAAAATGAAACAAAAACCATCTCCAAAAGAAAAGAGATTTTCCTCTGTAAAATCTGGTAAAAGAACAAAAATTTCACATAATATGTCCGTACACATGATAGCCAAATCTGATGATAGATCTTATGTATGTGATGAGTGTGGTAAAAATTTTAGTAATAAATCTGAGTTCAAAATTCACTTGGGAATCCATAGAGGAGAAAAAATAATTTCTTGTAAAGAATGTGACAAAAGTTTTACTAAAATATCTAGTCTTAAAATACACATGAGAACTCATACAGGAGAGAGGCCTTTTTTGTGTGAAGTATGTGACAAAAGTTTTATCGTAATGTCTCATCTTAAATCCCACATGAGAACTCACACAGGAGAGAAGCCTTTTATGTGTAAAGAATGTGAAACACGTTTTAGTGATAAATCTACTCTCAAAAGACACATGAGATCTCACACAGGAGAGAAGCCTTTTTTGTGTAAAGAATGTGAAACAAGTTTCTGTGATTTATCTAGTCTCAAAAGACATGTGAGATCTCACACAGGAGAAAAGCCTTTTTCGTGTAAAGAATGTCAAGCAAGTTTTCGTGATTTATCTGGTCTCAAAAGACACATAAAAACTCACACAGGAGAAAAGCCTTTTTCGTGTAAGGAATGTGCAAAAGGTTTTGGTGCTGTGTCTGATCTCAAAAGACACATGACTACTCATACAAGAGAGAAGCCTTATTTGTGTATAGACTGTAATACAAGTTTTAGTCGAATATCTGATCTCAAATCACATATGAAGAATCATATGGGAGAGAAGCCTTTTCCTTGCAAAGAATGTGCAAAGGGTTTTAGAACCGTTTCTGGTCTCAAAAGACACACGAGAACTCATACAGGAGAGAAGCCCTTTTCATGTAAACAGTGTACAACAAGTTTTAGTCTTTTGTCTAGTCTCAGAAGACACATGAGAACTCATACAGGGGAGAAGCCTTTTTTGTGCATAGAATGTGATAAAAGTTTTAGTCGAATATCCTATCTCAAATCACATATAGGGACTCACATGCGAGAGAAGCCTTTTTTGTGTGAAGTATGTGCAAAAAGTTTTAGCTGTGTATCACATCTCAAAACACACATGAGAATTCACACAGGAGAGAAGCTTTTTTTGTGCAAAGAATGTGAAACAAGTTTTGGTAATATATCTAGTCTCAAAAGACACATGAGAACTCATACTGGAGAGAAGCCTTTTATGTGTGAAGTTTGTGATAAATGTTTCAGTAGTGTATCTCATATCAAAGAGCACATGAGAACTCACACCGGAGATAAACCTTTTTCTTGTCAAGAATGTGAAACAAGTTTTAGTCTTTTCTCTAGTCTCAAAAGACACATGAGAACTCATACAGGAGAGAAACCATTTCTAGACAAAACATGTAATTAAGAATTAAGTGAAAACATAAATAAATATGTTTAACTGCTAATCTGCAAATTCCCGAACATTTGCCAAGGCCCCACTAAGCCTTCAAATGGTGTCTCAGTCAGTGGAATACAATCACACTACTGTCTACTGACGAGCTGTTTGGAGATTCTGCTTTTATTTTTCAGCAAAACTTGGTTAATTCTCACTCTACTAAAGATATCTAAAGCTGCTTATTTTTAAACATCTGTTTCTGTGTTAACCAGCAAATTACAATCTATTTTATCATTTACAGTGCTTGGCATAGAGTCCACCCCTATACATTTTTCAGGAAACCTTTAGTGTCCTTTCAGAATCAACATTTTCTATGAGATTCTTGATCGTTTTATGTTTTGGAGTTCACAAATTGTTCGATAAAACTAATCCTTTTGGAAAGTTTGGAAATGGCTCTTTTGTTCATTGAGCTGCTGATTAAATACGTTTTTTTTTAAAGAGGGTATACTCAATTATGCTGAGCACTGTATAAGCCACTATAATCACATTGCTCAAAATATGATTCTATACATTGTGAGTTTTACCTTTGTGTTGATTAACAAAAATATTTAACTTGATCTCAAAATGTTTTCTTTGACATATACTTGGAACTTGAAATGTCTTGTTTAAAATCATGACAGTAAGATTTGATTTTTAAAATTGCGTTGATAATGTTCTATTTTTTGTTTGATTTTTATTAGTATATTTTTTATTTGTATTATAGTTTTTTAAGGTTAAGGTAACCATTGTGGTTGTAAATTATGCTTTGTCCAAGTCTGCGTGTTACCACTTTATGTTGTAAGTAAACATTTCAATATTGTTTAATAAATGTAAAATAATGGCAGTTTATATTTATTTGATTCATGTTAGTAAATAACAGTTTTATGAAGAAAAGTTTTTCTTAAAATTGTATCAAAGAAGAGTTAGATAAAGAGTCAAACTCGTGTTTGGGTTGTTGTGATTCCTGTTTTCTAGTAGAGATTAAAGTGTTTCTCTGTTCCTTTTAGTTCTCAGTGTTCTGTCTCAACCTTTCCTGAGAAGAATAAAGTGGACGTGGACATCAGTCAGAAGTGTGGAGTCTTTCCCACAGTGTGGCTTTCTGCTGTTTGTTGGTTCTCTGCAGGTTCCAAAGCTGGACTCCTCAAGTCCAGTTCTGACTGCTGAACTCAGGACTGAGGTCAGATCACAGAGCTCCATCCAATCATGTGATTGTTTCATCAGTCAGATTGACTCTTTGATGTCTTTCTTCAATCTGCCTGTTTCAGCTCTGAAACATCTGCAACTCTTCAGCAAACACCACTTTCTGTAGCAAAGCAGCTTTTCTTGTAGATCTTCATGATCAACGTCCAGCTGTTCCAAAGGAACTGAAACCATTGGAAGTAGCAGTGTGAAGATGGCGTCCACTCACTCACTGAAACCACACTTTGTTCTGTTCTGCACACAGATTTGTTGTTGTTTTTATAGAGTCTTTCTGGGGCCTCTTTCAAGAAGCAGGTTTTGTTTGAACTCTGAGTTTGTGAACTCCAAATTCACCAAAACTCTGAGTTTTCGGGTTAGCCGGAGAATGATTTGAACAAAAGCAAAGAGGATTTTTGACACGGAAATTGATGACGCTTCCAGAAAAAAAGAAACATTCCCAGCCAGCGCAGATTGGCTTGTTATATTTATGAAACGCCATCTGCTATCCCTTCTTAGGAAGACAACGCAGACTCTGAAGGATCCAGAACAGCTGATTGACAAGCTTGTCTCCTTTCTTATGTGGGTTGCCATAAAGCAAACTGCAGATGGAATTAAAGACGGCGACATAATCGCTAATGGACAGGATATCTATTTGGTTCGACATGGCTGGATCTACAACAGTCGTACCAACCGGTAGCAGGAGCATCACCATAAAAACTTCCAGTCATGAAAAATCGCATTTCACCGTGACGTTGGCAGCGAAAGCAGACGGCACAAAATTGAAACCGTTGTTGTGTTTCGAGGCGCAAAGCGGGAAGTGGCAAGACTACAGGATGTCCAGGAGACTGTGGTGGCGACCTTGGTAAGTGGATGGATGAATCAGGAATTACTTACTTACTGCCCTTTACGCCTTGAGACGCTTAGGGCAGCAACGTAATCTTTCCATTTCTGACAGTCACAGGCCAAGGTGTAGATTGTTCCCCAGGTGTATCCAAATTCTTTTAGCTCAGCCTCTACTGTTCGGCGCCAGGTGATTTTGGGCCATCCTCTTTTTCTTTTTCCATCCCGTGTCCAGTGTGGTGCTGTTTTTATGATTGTGTTTTCTTCACTCCTCAGTACGTGTCCTATCCATGTCCAGCGTCTTTTGAAGATAATTGTAGACATGTCTTCTTGGTTGCAACGGGACAATAGGATTTAATTGGAGATCTTTTGGGGCCAGAAAATCCTTAATATCCGCCTTAAATTTCTGGTGTGAAAGTTGGAGAGTTTTGTTGAGTCTTGCTGTGTCATTCTCCAACACTCTGCTCCGTACAATAACACCGACAGAACACAGCTGCTGTAGAGTTTCAGTTTGGTCTTGGTGTTATACCGTGATGACTTCCAACTATTGTTCGTACTGTTGAATGTAACACTTGCTTTATTAATCCTTTTCTGTATGTCCTTATTACTTCCACCATCTGATGTTATGATGCTACCCAAGTAAGTAAAGCTTTCTGTGAATGGTAGATTCTGATCATTGACCTTGATTGGGGTCTGAGATGAAATGTTCAAGGTCAGAATCTCTGACTTTTTCTGGTTGATTTTAAGACCGACTTGGGATCCAAATTGACTCAACCGGTCAGTCTTCTCCTGCATGTGTTGGTGAATATGAGAGAGCAATGCCAGGAATTAACTAAATGGTAAATGCAGTATACTTGTATAGCGCTTTCTACCCTCCTTCGAGGGCCCAAAGCACTTCCTGTTACGAGTGAGTACAAAATAATAGTTTAGTTCAACTTATTTTGCTGAGAATGCAATTAATTACTTTGCTTTTAAAATGAAACATTTCCTTGTATACTTTCTCAATATTAAATCTTTCTCGACAGTCGATACACAAAACTGCATGCACCACATGTTGAAGAGGATGAAGAGGAGCTGGTTCCAGGAAGTCTGGACCATTCTGAGCATGCAACGATGTAGGTTATTTTCCCATCTTTTTATAATTTGTAATTCCAAACTCAATGCACAAAAACTGTACTTTATGTAGATTTAAGAATAATTGTAAATATCATTACAGGGAAAAGACTGACCATCTACTGCCTGATGTTATTTCAAACCTTTCGAGTGTTATTGACCTTACCCAAGTTAGCAGTTTTGACATTCCCAGGGGTAATGTTTGGGATGGTGGAGTCAGGGGGTTCAAACGTCCAAGTTTTTTTGAAGCCTCTGACATACTGGTGAAATTCAGTGATGACGCTGGAATTTTTGAAGAGGGACATGGGGGGTCTAAGAAGAGAGTTTTTAACACTTTTAATGAAATGCCTGAGAGACAGACCTATTTTTGATGGACCAGATGGCCATCGCTTCTTGGTCTACAACTCCAAGGGTAAGCAACAGGTTTGGATATGGTCTCTACTATAGTCTCTCTCTAGTTTCTAACCATAAGTGACTATTGACTGAAAATTAAAATATTTGAATTAATCTTTGCATGTTATAATGTTTTCTGATTGGTACCATTTGCCAATTATCAATAGCCAAATGGCATGTATAATATGTGATGAGAAGGAAATACGAATGTAGCAGACATCCTTGTGATTTACACTACTCAATAAGTTAGGGATATTGTTAAGAGATATCAGACATACAGTGTTTGTTTCACTTCAGAGAATATGGATGCAGCTGTATTGGGGTGATCAAACACATCATTTTGTGGTTTTCACATTATGGTCTCACTGTGTACAGTGTATATATTAAAGCATTTCATATTGAGGCCAATACAACAAACAATACATTCAATTTGGCATCAATTTCAACATTCAGTGAGTATGAAAATCTGGGATTTCATTTGTAAAACTGCATGGATTTCTGCGTGAAACTTTGCGTACTCACAAATCCAGAAATTTGCAGGTGGAATGACAAAGTCGGATAAAACTGCACGCTTTTACGCACACTTCTCTTTATAAATGCCAAACTTAGCTTAGCTGTGCATGAACCCTTCTGTGTTCATCTCCTACCACACCACCCCCTTTTTAACTCACATGAGGCCGATGATGAGAAATGAAAATGTAAACACTCAGAACAGGCTTTGTTCATTAAATCAACAATCTAATCCTCCGTCCTGCTGCTCCTGTTTGAAGTTTCTTCCCACTCTTTTTTTTTTCTTTAGTATGACTGAATCTCATGTTGACCCAAACCAGCGAACCACAAGTTCAAGAGAAAATCGTGTTGGCATCTAAAATAACCTCCACGTTGATCAAATAATAATTCTTTCAGTTACTGAACCCAAACTCTTTCTCCACCAAGGTTTTTATTGTAATTTTTGAGCGGTCAGTAGCTCTGATTATATTAGGAGCATAAAACAGCTGTTGTCTTGTTCAGCCACAGTGTAAAGAATCTTTATGTAACAATGGATCATTTTTATTCTCTTAAAATAGCACCAGCTACATTGGAAGGAGAAGGAAAAAAAAGTCCCTAAAATCTGAAATCCCTTATTCAGAAATCACATTGAGTCTGTCTTTAAAGAACTGTTGGAGCTCCACACAGATTTCAAAACTGATAACTCTTAGAGTTTAAACCGACCTCTGGTCGCTCATTGTCATTTACCCTTGTGTTATTCTAGGCTTGTTTACATTAAAAGTGGGGTCATCTGGACCCAACAAGACAGTGCGTTGAACTTTTTTTCCCACGATGATTTTTGATTTTCACCATGGCAGACATAAAATCCTGTGCACCTTTGTCCAGCTTTGTTATGGGAAAGATCACACATCAATGTAAGGCTGGGGTCATCTTTAACCCCATAAGACAGCACAAGGGTTAAGGGGTCTTCTCGGTGGAGAAACAGCTCCTTAAGTTACATAACTACATCTTTAATGGCAGCTCTGCAGAAAAATAACGTCTGGTGGTATTCCAAATTGATGAGTAAACTCGACACCATTGAAATGGACATTTCTTTTGGATTTCAACCGAAAAAAATTCCAACTAAAACTCTCTATTGCTTGCAGCTCTAGTTTTATGACAGATTCATAACTTTTATGATACACTTCCTTCACCTGAGTCATGACCATGTCTTTCACAGTATTGCTTCTTTTGTCTCATACTTGCTTGAAGTGGTGTCGATGTTTTGTCATTTCACTATTAATTCACAGCTGTGAAAGAGGATGAGTACTACCTGGCAGGGAAAATGATTGCCGTCTCGGTTGTGCATGGAGGTCCAGGGCCCCATTTCCTGTCCGAAGATCTTGTAAGCCATCTTGCAGGATAGAAGTCATTCAAGGGGACAGTTGATGTAGTGACAGATGCAGACGTAGGGAAAGCTTTGCATTAGGTAAGATAAGGGAATCTTAGGTTTTAAAGAGCTTGATTGAGGTGCAGTCTTTTTAAATCTTTCCACAAAGCACCTTTTTCCTTAATTCTTTCGTGTAACCTTGTCTGTATTTAGCCAAGGAAAAATTACTTGTCAGGGCTTCCTTTTTGTTTTTACAGTTTTTTTTTGTTTCTTCTTGAGAAGGTTTTTTTTTTTTTTTTAAGTCATTTTCCTTATTGATAGCATTTATGTGCAAGCGTTTGCATGCTGTTATTCATGAGGGGTTTTGTCTATTTGCAATATTCCTCAGATTCAAAATGCTATTACACTGGATGCCCTGCAAGAATGTACCATGAGACACATGACAATGTGGCAGATGGCAGGTTGTCTGAGACATGTAACTACCATCATGGAGAAGACAGAAATTATGTCTGACTACCTCTCATGGTATATCATTTACCGCAACTCATCTGTTATTGACAGGTAACATAAATATTAATTATTTTAATATTTCTTTTCTACGTACATAAATGTAAGAACTATATTTAGTATCCTTGTAGTCAGCCATTGGTTTGCAAAAGCAGGGTTTCCCATAGAACACTGTGGAAAATTGAATTATTAGGCACATGGCAAATAAGTGCGATCTCCACTTTCCAGATTCAAAGAGGGTCTCTCAACGCTGCAGCTTTTAACTACCTTACAACAACACCCAACTTAACTGGCTCCCGTCCTGTGCTTCCAAGACAAGCCACTCACCGCTGTGGAACTTCAGAGAGTTTTCACAGCAGACCTGAGTCCTCATGGTAGTAATAGGAGGCGCCAGGAGAGTCAGACATTGAGCTTCTGGGCGGATTACTGTAAAGGTGAGTCAATCACTCACTTGTACCATTTTTGCAATTGGAGAAAAGTTATTGTTAAACACATGAATCAGATATTACCCAACCAACCTAAAAATATATAGTAAAAGCCGTTGTAATCTTGACAACATATCTTATGAAGTTTCAGGGTTTTTTTTATGTAGGACTTGGGTTATATGTAGTACGACTTTTTGATGATCATAATAAGTTGCAAATTAAATGTAAAGATTACTAAATATGATTTCTATTTCAGATATTGATTTTCAAATAAATAAATGACAGTAAAGTGTATTGTAATTCCGTGTTGTAAATTTCACTTTAAAAGACTTGGATTATTTTTTAATTACTTGATAAACATCGTAATTTAAAAAAAAGGTTTTCTAAACAAGTGAAAGTTTTTTGTGATTTAGTTGTGCATCAGGAAAAAGTATTTGCTAATACAATTGTAAATGGGTTGACAAACATTTGTAAATTCAATTGTAAATAAATTTACAAGGACATTTTTAAATCACAATATTTATCAACCAATTGATAAAAGAATAAAGCTAGTCTTCTTTTAAATGGAAATTAACAACGTGGAATTGACTGTCATTCATTTTTGAAAATTAATATCTGAATTAGAAATCCTATTTAGTAAGCTTTACTTTAATTCAGTTATTCAAAATCATCCAAAAGCTGTATTACTATATCTATGACCGTCCTAGGTCTTTACATTTTTGAAGTTTAACAGCCATACGTCTTGGTAGTGTTTGTTCCACCCATATGTTGAAAAGGTGGTTCTCACTGAACACGCCTTGGAATCTGAACATATTTGGCTGGTTGCCCAGTTTAAATTGTGAAAATCCCACCATCCAGCTCTACTACAGTCAGTGGCCCGTGCAGGAAATGAATCCACGAATTACAAGATACATGACTTGAGTTGCACATTTTATGAATTGAGACTGACTTGATTAATTGTCAGAAAGACTGGATTTGACTTTAGACATTTAGCAAAATAACTCAACAACATTTGATATATTTCAGAAAATCTTCTAAAGGTTCAAGGAACAACTGATCAGATTTGGGAGTGATGTCCTTAACTTTTCAAGTTATATTGCTCAAACAAATTCTAGTAACTCACAGCTGTCACTGTCACTTTTTATGACCCCCACCAAAGGACTCAACAGTTACCTTGTAATTAGAGCTGTCGATCAATTTAAAAAAAATCAGAATAATCACACTTTTGATTTGTGATTAATCATTATTAATCACATTCCAATCAAGGGAGAGAAAGAAAGAGAACATTACATGTAATTTATAAATGTTTCAGTTGATTATTGTTCTAACAAAAAATACAACATTAATAATAATAAGTGTAGTCTTGTCTTCTAAAATTGCAGAAATGTTATTTTAACAAAAGACATATTGATCTGTGACCTTTTTTATGAACACGTAACTTTCTCAAAAACATTGACTACATTACAGGTCAAAAACGTTGGGGAAGTTTTAAATATGTATTAGTAAGAACTGTTGTTTTTTTTGTAAAATCAATATAAGGCCCAAAGCAGCGATGTTTGTGTGTGACCTGCTGGACACTCATGTTGACTTTCTGTTAGACGCTCACGTTGCGATTGTGGTCCACTTAGCGGCTTGCAGTCTGTCAAGATATTTTTTTCGTCATTTTCTAAATGATCTTTTCATGATGTTTTTTCTTGTATTCTTTACAAAAGTGGCATGCATGGAAAAAAAATAAACATATATAAAAAATATGCAACATTCTGAGGTCAGTGTGAGCAAACACTAGAAATTACCAACGCTCTTGAATGCAGCAACAGCGACTCTTAATGAAATGCTGAAATTCCATGCAGCCCCTGAATCCACCTCCTCCAGCCCCAAACGTCAGTCTTAAATCAGCATAATAAAATCAGAATAAATGTTTGAACTATCTCTTTAATGGAGGTTCATGCAGAGACTTAAAAGACATGTGGAATTGGTTGAATGGTATATTAAAAAGAAACTAAAAACCAGCAGTTTGATATCAAAACCGCCCAAACTGTGTTTACCCACCTAAAACAAATTTGATCTGCACTTTCAAAAGCAAAATAACAAAAAATTAAAAAGCACCCAACAGGGCAGAACCCCACCCGATCTGGCAACACTGCTTGCTTTCCTTCGCTGCAGCAGACGAGGTCTGTGCCGCTTGAGCCAGCTCAGCTGCTAGGGCTGTGGATCATTGCTTAGGTGGCGATCCGATTCGATTCACGAATCAAGCTCAACGATTCACGAATCGAACCACGATTTTTACTTTTTAATATAATGTTTATTGCTATGTCTATGTCCACTTACTGGATAGATGAAATTTTAAATTGTTTGTATTTAATCATCATTTATACCTTTTATTTAGAACAGGAGATCAGAATGAACAAAATTGATAAAAAAAACACACACACAAAGATTCAGACAGAAAGAAATGTTGTTTGTCATTTTTAACTTTTTTTTTAATCAATCTTCTGGTTCAGCAGTAAAACAACATAAACAGGATAAAAATCACTGCTGTTTTGGATCATTTAACAGCAAAACCTGAAAATGTTCTCCACAGCTTTTTATCCTCAAAGTTCTTCAATATTTTACGTTCCAAGCATCACATATTGGTGGAAAGCCCGAATGAAAAAAAGTCTTTTTTTTTTCAGCAGAATCAGCTGATTCACGTTGATTACATCCACCTTCAGCAGCGCGAGGCTGTTTCTTCAGAATAAGCTGGAGTTTTGTTATTTCCGTCAAATGTTGAAGAGTTACCATAACCAAAAGAATGTAAACACTGGAGCTAAAGCTCCGATGCTAAAGTTAATTCATTTTTTCAGAAGTTATGTCTGTGAGCAGAACTTCAGTCTCAGTTTTTGAACGGAAAAAAGCTCTTGTTAGTTTTACTTTGAAAACCGGAAGCTTCACCGTCACGAAGATGTGTTTACTTCCGGTAGCAGTATCGCGGTTCTTTCGACTTTGTTTTAGTTCGTAAGCTTAAAATCCTACATTAATCTGGATTTCAGAGCAAAAATACATAATATTATGATCATATTTTACTACATTTATAGAGATCGCGAATCAGCGATCTTGGACGCGAGTATCCGTACTCGAATTTTCGGGAGCAGATCGCGAATTCCCGAGCACCCGGATACTCATTACAGCCCTATCAGCTGCATGTTGTTACCGTGACAACGGGGGCACCACAAATCAAAAAGTCTGCTTTTGACTGAAAAATCGATAAAAACTGAAAAAAAGACTAAAGTTCCAAAAAACAGTTGGATTTTTATTTATTTTTTATGTAACCATGGTGTAAGTGGAAAATAACCCAAAGTTTGTTTTTTTATGGCACGTCGTGGAAGCCTCACAAAGTGAAAGACAGCAGTTTGATTAATTTGAACTTATTAATATTAACGCATTGATTTGTTGATTAATAGATTGCGTGTGTTAATGTTGACAGCCCTATTTTAAATGCATGTTGGATATTGATAGGAGAAAAGGTGCCCTGTGGTGAGAAGCAACAGCCAAAAGTGACGCTCTCTCTTTGATGTCCACCCGTTTCATGTCCTCGTCTATATCATGAATCAGGGCTCAGCATTCCTCGACAGAGGTCTGAGATCCAAGAGTCCTTTTCTAGTTATTTGTTAAATACAGTTTATAATGTGGATACAACTGTGACTGTCTAAACAAATACTGACCAGCAATTGCGTATGTCACAAACTTGGCTGATTACTTTGTTTCTCTGTACAAGATTGGTGAAAAAGTAATATTTACTTGCATATCCATGTCTTTCAATTACAGAACGCCAGGCTGCTGTGACCATTGAAGAGGTCCTGATGTTTGCCACAGGCCTTGCCTCGCTTCCGCCTTCTGGATTGGAGCCAGCGCCAAGTATTGAGTTCCTGGATGACTCTCCATTGCCAATGGCAAACACATGTGGAAATATTATTAAGCTGCCGCTAAGCAGCACATACGATGCATTCAAGTCCCAAATAGACTTTGGGATAAAAAAAAAACTCCCCAGGGTTTGGCTGTTTCTGAATTACAGTGAAAGGTTACTGCAGTTCTGAGTTTTTTAACAACTGTTATTTGATGTTTTCTCCTTTTTGTTTTTTATCCCAAATATCTTTTTTGTTCTTGTATTGATCTTTCAAATTTGAAAGATTGTTAATTAAAACTTAAAACCCAAAATGGTAAAAGTTTGTGGGTCTGTTCTTTATCGCCATGCTCTTTTAACAAAGAATGAAGTTTTGTGGTCATTTTCTACAGTTATTTTAAATAACCTTTAATTTAAGTTGTGCAGCTTTCCTGGCGTAGACTCAGAGGAAAAAGCTATGATGGCATTAATCATCTTTAGCTGCTCTGGCATATTTATTCAGCTAACACATCAGAAAAACAACTTGAGTGAAAGTAAACAGAACATACAAACGGGTGCGCAACATGATGATGTCATATACATTTAGCAATCAGCATCCCTTCACGTTGAAAACAGAAAAACTACATCTTCTGTGACATTTGATTAACTTGACTATATTTTGTAAAAACTAAACATTTACAGTTGAGCTATTTCCTTCAACCTCAAGTAAAGCACTGATGAACTCTCCCAGTTCCTCGGCTTCTGTAGCTGGTGGTGCTCCATCACCATGTTCAAATATTCTTGCATTTTTTGGTCACCCCAAGAATGCACTGTAAGCTGTGACTCCGTAAAGCCCTCTAATTCAGTCTGTTCAACTGGAAATCCACAGTCTCATAACGCAAACCTGTGTGAAGACAAAAATTGTTTGACAACTGCAAAGTAAAATGTTACACTGTGTAATTATATTTAATATGCCAGTTAACAATAGAGATTAAAATGAAAAACACCAGAGGTCTTTTTTTAAGCCTGAAATAAAAATGGCAATAGAACTATAATAAAGAAATATGGTTTAACTAGTAATGATTAAGTGTAGACTTGTGAAAAATATGTTAGGTGAAGTGACAGTTCCATCAGGCTTTCAAGGGGCGCTACAACGAAAATTCTACTTTTTGAGGTTTTAAATGCATTTTACTGTTCATTCCTCTCTATAAAGAACCCCAAAGTGGATTTTTGATCCGTTCCTGCATTTAAGAGTAATCCTCTAAAAAACCTGTGCTGTCTGCAGCCGCCCCTCCCATACCCACAAAAAACAGAGGGTGGAAACGTGCTGACGCAAGATTGATGGCAACACCTCCCTCCAGGAAGAATCTGCTATCACAGCTCCACCCCCAGACTTACAACACTCACAAAAAACACAAAAAAACTTTCATTTTAGATGCAGAATACCGTATATCGTCCAGTTGTGTCCTGTCTTCAATAAATTCCAGCTTAAACAGGCGTTTATTATTTTAGTCGTATCGCTCCTTTAAGACCCCAGCCCTGGTCCAGCACAGCCGTGTGCATCCATCTTTGAAGAAGTTTGGATTATTTTCGTTGAATAAATACAGGCTTTCTCTGGGATCACGTCATGAAGCGGACTGCAGCGACAGGCATCGAGCCGTTTTACCTCTGGTAGGAAAGAACGTATAAATTATCACTATTTCCTAAATTCTTTCTTGGTGTTCCAAAGGTAATATATGATAATATATATGGAAATAGTTCACTTTGAAAGGATTAAGAAAATCATGGTAGGGCCCCTTTAAATAAAACATGTTTAAGTCAGCTGTACTTCAGGTACTGTTAATATACTGTAAACAAAATCTTACCCTGCACCTAAAGCATATGGAAATGTCAAGTGTTGAGGTAGAGCTTTTGATATGAATACATTAAATAGCAACGATGCTGCAGTCTAACAAAATCTCTAACCTGTGAGGCAAGTAGCAGAGTTCATTAGGGACTCCACCAGGGCATGATGCTGTTCTGGAGGGACGAATCCTGTGGCTGTTCCACAGTCTCACGCACTCGTTCAGGTCTCTCTGAACAACGTCACAAAACGAAAATATCAGAAGACACTGATGCAGGTGACTTCCGTTGAAGTGTCCCATGTCTCTGAGGTCTGCAAACAAGTCCATCCAGAACTGTGATCTACAGGATAAAATAGATATCATGTAATACTTGCACACAAACGTAATGAAAACTGTGTAAAAACCCTACACCTTTAATATGTAATAATCCTGACAACAGCACGCCACCAAAAAAGCACATTTACCTGGATTTTCTGAAGATGGACCACCAGGACTTGATCTGTTCATTTGCTGTTGATGTCCCGTACATGTGACTGGAAGCTCCGGAAAAACGGTCACTGTGGGAATCGCGCAGGGAACTCTGAATGGTGGCAAGGATGGCACTCTCGGTGCCGCAATCAGTCCCCAGTCTCATTGGAACAACCCCGGCTTCTCTCACACACCTCAAGAAGTTGTGAGAGATTACCCTCGGAATAATATTTGTGGATCCACATTGTAGCCAAAGAACTTTACGAGAAAACCCGTCAATGCAGCCTGAAATAGCGAGGCCAAACGGCTTTAGTTTATCATAGCCGTCCACATGCCACATGTAGTTTGGTCCCAAAGAGTGATATGTCCGTCTAACAAATCTTCTTCTAGCCCACCTCTCACAACCTCGAGAGTTAAGCTCTCGCAGAACATTCATAACATGGTCTCTCCTTGCACAAAGTTAATACTTCTGCCTAAGCACCTGTGTCATTATCCTGTAGCCAAACAACTGTCCTGGTCCACAAAGTTCCAATCTGATGGCGTTTCTTATCGCCAGAGCAGAGGAGTAGTTTTTTTCTGCGGAAGAATCCAGCACCATTTAGCTTAACTTTCACGGTCCGCAGACGTTCGGACGTTGTGTAGGCTTTCCATCATGTCAACAATTACACTGTAAGAGTGGCCTTCGTTTGAATACTTTACAAGGCAGTCAATAAAACGGACCTCTTGTCCCTTGTCCCTGGGGAAACCTCCTGGTCAGGACGGTCTGACCTCAAACTTTGAACCATTTTTCTGAAATGCTGACATTACTGATGAGAAATGACCAGATAATTAAACCTTTATCAGTGGCAGGAAACCCACTTCAAAGTATTTACCACACAAACACGAAGAGGATGAATCAAATACAGAAAGATTTGAACTGGAATAACGAACAAAGGACAGAGTTAAACCTATAGAGGGAGGGCTGAATGAATGTCAGTGATTTTGAGGTCATGAATGCTACAATGAAACCACAGAGAATTAAAAATATTCTCAAACACAAACATTCCATCTGTTTTATCATCCCTTCATATTTGGATCAGATTTTTGGTGGTTTTGAATTTCTCTTCAAATGTCATTTGTGAAGAGCACAGAATTCATCGATTTAACCTCACCTTCAAAAATTGTTTATTGATTATTGTTTATATGTTTGTTTTACTGATAAAAAGATGCATAAAACATTTTTCTTAATTTGTTATTTCATTTTCATACTCTAACATTCAGTTTGGTTCTATCAAAAAACATTCAAGTTATTTAGAACCATTAAAAAAAAAACTTTAGGTCAGTTTTTATTTTTAAATGTTTTCTGGAAGAGAAAATGATCTCATGCTTTTCATATATAAAATCCCTACAAAAGTATATTATAAGAAAGCTGTAAACCTTTTCTATTGTCTATTAAGAGGATAAGAGAACCACATATCGCTACATCTCTTTAGAAACCTCCCAAACGTCCAGACAAAACACCGCCATCGTCACAACACAAGCAGCTAGCCTGCTAGCGCGGCCACGTGCTGCTTACTTCCGGGTCAAGTTCGGAACGTAATTCAAAAGGAATTAAAATAGTTTACTTTGATTCCAAAATATACTAATATATGTCATTTTTGCCATTTTATTCAAATTTGCAGCATTGTAAAGTGAGTGACTTTTAGTTTCGATGTATTTCCGTGTGACGTTCCTATCGTAACCCGGAAGTAAACAGAACGAGGCCACGCTAGCAGGCTAGCTGGGTTGAGACGACGGCGGCGTTTTGTTCAGACGTTTATGAGGTTTCTAAAGAATTATAGCGACACGTGGTTCGATTACGAACAATTACCATAAACTAAAGTGTCGTAAATGAGTGAATACGTGTTGAACGTAAAGACAACGTGGCTGTGATTGTGAGACTAGCAGATGATCGGAGCTGCTGCTGTTCAGAGAACTTTGGTGTTTGTTGGAGCTGAAGATCTTCTGCAGCTGCAGGAACCATGTCTTCATTTGCTCAGAAAGAGTCTTTCAGAGAACAAATTTCTGCTGCTGAAGAAACCTTCAGACTCTGTGAAGGAACCATCGTCCAGAATGAGAATGAGGAGCTCTGTGGTCAGAGCAGACTGATGGATATCACCTGGAACCCGCAGCTTCAGCTCCACCTTCTAGGTATGTTCACTGCATCCACATGCAGACCAATACATCCATCGTTGTTTTCCTCGTTAGAGCTGCTATCTGGATCAAAACTGCCCGGCTGGATAGCTGGATAGCTCCAATATTGCTGCCATTAGCCACCGCTAATGTTAGCTTGAGGTTGTGAGGGCCTGTAAGCTAGCAGGAGATTGTTCAGAATTGAGTTTTAAAACATTTCTCTTTGGACTAGCTAGTTAGTAATCTCAGAATATTTAACTCATTGCTCCCAACCTCACCTACTGTAATGAAGATTGGGGGAATAATTATATTTATACATCCATTATATATATATATATATATATATATATATATATATATGTATGTGTGTGTGTGTGTGTGTGTGTGTATTTGAGCTGTCAGGCGATTAAATTGTTTTAATCGCGATTAACCACATTTTGTCCATAGTTAACTCGCGATTAATCACAAATTTATTGCAAAGGTTGGGGACCACTGAATTAAAGGACACACCTGAGTTAATCATGTTGCTCTGGTCAAATAGTTTTCAATCTTTTATAGAGGTACCATCATTTTTGTCCAGGCCTGTTTCATTAGTTTGTTTT
>NC_050526.1:1326580-1334458 GCF_002922805.2 Oryzias melastigma
AAATGTGGTCAGAAACGACATGTTTTAGTGTTTTGTTTGTGTTCAAACTTTAAAGATATTTTGATTTTATAAATAGGCGTCAATGAGCGAACGTTTTAATGTTGCATATATGATTGGAAGAGTTTCCAAAAATTAATTTAGCTTTGATTTTGTTGTTTTTGTTTTTCTCTCTTTTGCTTTTTACTGATCTGAAAAATGATCCGAACCGTGACACGATCCGAACCGTGAGTATTGTGATCTGTTACACCCCTATTACTAACATTGTCTGATTACAAAATGACGGAAAAATGACGACTGAATTGACTGATGAAGAACAGACTCCGCTTTAAAATCAGAGCTTTAGCTCCAGTGTTTACATTCTTTTGGTTATGGTAACTCTTCAACATTTGATGCAATTTGATCCATCTTATTCTGAAGAAACAGCCTCGCGCTGCTGAAGGTGGATGTAATCAACGTGAATCAGCTGATTTTGCTGCGAAAATTTTTTCACACGGGCTCTGCACCAATATGTAATTCTTGGAAACTTAAAACATTGAAGAAATTTGAGGATAGAAAACATTTTCCGGTTTTGCTGTTAAATGATACGAAACAGCAGGGAATTTTTTATCCGTTTTCATGCTGTTTTATTGCTGAACCAGAAGATTGATAAAAAAAAAAGTTTACAATGACAAACAAAATGTCTTTCTATCTGAATCTTTGTGTTTTTTTAATCAGTTTTGTTGATTCTGATTTCTTTTTCTACATAAAGGTATAAATTATGATTAAATACAAATAATTTTAATTTTCATCCATCTAGTAAATAGACATACACATAGCAATAAACATTATAATAAAAGTAAGAATCGTAGTTAGATTCTTGAATTGTTGAGCTTGATTCGTGAATCAAATCGGTTTGCCACCTAAGCAATGATCCACAGCCCTATCCAAAACCAGAAAAATAGGTAGAAATCATTACTACAGACAGAAACTCGTGGAATAGGCAAAGGCAGAAACATGGTTTCACTAACAGCCGGAGGAAAGGCTAAAGACTCTTTACACTCAGGCAGACGGAGAACAGCTTAAGAACGAAGAGGCAGAGGTGGAATGAGTCAGGCAAGGAGCAGGAGAGCAGAGTACAGACAGCAGGGAGAGAAAGGTACGACATCACAAGTACTTTGTCCATCTCTACGTGCACTATTACCAAAAGTGTTTGCTCACCTGCCTTGACTCACATCTGAACTGAAGTGCCATCCCATTCCTAACCCATAGAGTTCTGTACGATGTGTGTCCACCTGTTGCAGTTATTCCAGCTTCAAAAACGCATTGGTCTGGTAACACATTGTTGCTGGTGGAGAAGGCCTGTGTCTCAGTCTCAGATCTGTGTTAAGAATGGTAAGTGTGGATTGACCATGCTCCCTTGATGCTAGAAAAGACTAGGAGACCCAGAACATGAAGACAAAGACCCGAACCAGCACCATAGGCACAGCCTGTGGCTCCCCGTCCCCTCATGGAGAGAGGATCACCAGGTCCAGGAAGCCAATGCCTAAGAGATACAACCACCATCACTGAGTGTCCATAGGAGAGGAAGTAGAGAACAGTGCCCACCACCCTACAAGGGAAAAGGACGAGTGTGTGTAGTGTGTTGGTGTGGGGAGTGTGTGTTTATTAAAAAGTATAGTTTCAGATAATTGGTTCAGTTTTTGAACATCTAAGAGTTTTTTTCCCAGATGTTTGACCTACTGAAGATTGAAAGATCGATATCACTTCTTACTGTCTTAACTTTAAAAGAGAACTAAAAAGTTAATTTTTTGTCTATTTAAAGTCAAGGACTTTTGATAAAAATTAGATTTAGATTTTTCTTTTGGTGCTTAACAATAAGCAAAAACCTTTCAAGTATAAAATGTCTCCTTTTTTGTCTTTGTCCCTGCAGTCCTACCACAGCATTATGTGAGTGAAGAAAACAATCTTTACAACCAGCTGAAGAGCTTAAGAGTGGAACAAGAGGAACCAGAACCTCTGCAGATTAAAGAGGAACAGGAGGAGCCAGAACCTCTACAGATTAAAGAGGAACAGGAGGAACCGGAACCTCTAAAGATTATAGAGGAACAGGAGGAGCCAGAACCTCTACAGATTAAAGAGGAACATGAGGAACCGGAACCTCTAAAGATTATAGAGAAACAGGAGGAGCCAGAACCTTTACAGATTAAAGAGGAACAAGAGGAACCAGAACCTTTGCAGATTAAAGAGGAACAGGAGGAGCCAGAACCTTTACAGATTAAAGAGGATCAGGAGGAACCGGAACCTCTAAAGATTATAGAGGAACGAGAGGAACCAGAAACTCTACAGATTAAAGAGGAACAGGAGGAACCAGAACCTCTACAGATTATAGAGGAACAAGAGGAGCCAGAACCATTACAGATTAAAGAGGAACAGGATGAACCAGAACCTCTACAGATTAAAAGGGAACAAGAGGAACCAGAACCTCTACAGATTAAAAGGGAACAAGAGGAACAAGAACCTCTACAGATTAAAGAGGAACAAGAGGAACTAGAACCTCTACAGATTAAAGAGGAACAGGAGAAACCAGAACCTCAACAGATTAAAAAAGAGCAAGAGGAACCAGAATCTCTACAGATTAAAGAAGAAAAACAGGAAGAACCACAATCTCTACAAACAAAAGAGGAGCAAGAAAAGGTCCACATCATTCAGGATGAAGAGCAGCTTAATCTGAAACAGGAGACTGAAACCTTGATGGAGATTCCTTCTTATAAGAAAAACGATCACAGTGAAGATGATCTAAATCAGCAGAGCTTCAGTGTAACTGAGAGTTTGGATTTAGAAGGAAACCAACATGAAGAATCAACATCAATTACAAAAGCCAAGACAGACACACATAACAAAGATCAGCGAATAAAAAGAGACAGAATTCATGTCCAAAGTGTGGACAGCACTCGCATGACAGAAAGTCAGTGTGACTCTGATGGTAGAAAAAAATCCAAGAAGGAAACTTTGGTTAAAAAACGCAAAGTGTCTGTAAATAAAAAAAGACTTTCCTCTGTAAAGTCTTGTGAAAGCTCAAGATTTGTTAAGAATCTCTTTGTCTTTACAAAAAATGAGTCTGATGACATACTTTATATTTGTACAGAAGGTAGTAAAAGTTTTTCTTACTTGTCTGAATTCGGAAATCCCATGTTAACTCACACAGGAAATAAGCGTTTTTCTTGTAAAGAATGTGATAAAAGTTTTAATCGCGAATCTCTTCTTAAAAGACACATGAGAACTCATACAGGAGAGAAGCCTTTTACTTGTAAAGAATGTAAGAGAAGTTTTAGCCTTTTATCTAATCTCAAAACACACAAGATGACTCACACTGGAGAGAAGCCCTTTCATTGTGAAGAATGTGACAAAAATTTTAGTCGTGGATCTCATCTTAAAAGACACTTGAAAACTCACATAGGAAAGAAGCGCTTTTTTTGTAAAAAATGTGATCAAAGTTTTATTCGTGTATCTCATCTTAAAAGACACATTAGTTCTCATTCAGGAGAGAAGCCTTTTACTTGTAAAGAATGTGACAGACGTTTTAGTCGTGTATTTCATCTCAAAATGCACATGAGAGCTCACACAGGAGAGAAGCCTTTTTTGTGTAAAGCAGGGGTGTCAGACTCAATTGTACAGGGGACAAAATGCAAAATATGCCTTCGTTTGTTGGCCGAACAGAATAGACATTTATTCAACACACAAAAATGACATTTTTAAATTTTAAACACATGACTTTTCAACGTAATTATGAACTAGATATAGTCATATACTTCAAAACAGGATAAAAAAACAGAAAAAACCTATATTAGCAAAAACATCTACCGTGTAAATATTTTCTAAATTCCACAACAACCTAAAAACCAAAAGAAAAAAAGAGAGTTACCCAAAACAGCTATTAGCCATTTCTAGCCATTTCTCAAATAATAGCTAAATTCTAAGGTAGCCTAAAATCTTAGTAAATGCCAACATTTTTTTATTCAATTTTTATTGTGTTTTCCAAGTATCCACAGATAGCAGTCCTTACATCCCCAAAACAATGTGTACATACACATGAAAAACCAGGCAAAGCTGTATAATGTAAATGCCAAATTTGTACAAAAAGCTAACTTATTAAAACATTAACTTGTTGACATAATTATAAATAATGAAAAGGCAGGAATATTATTCCAGATTAAATCAACTTTAACCTTAAATAACTCAATATTTTACTATCTACAAAGATTTTTTTTTTTTCAAAATTATAGAAATGAGAAATGAGCGCAAGATAACATCGGTCCATTAATAACAATAAAATAAAATGATCTGGAGGGTCGGGTGTGACACGTGGTGTAAAGAATGTGACAAAAGTTTTAGTCATATATATATAATCTTATATAACACAAGAACTCATAAAGTTAGAAAAAAAAATCTAAAAACATTTAGAAGAAATAAATAACGATCAAGTAAAAGACAAAGTGAATAAATCTCATGTTTATAACTCCACAGAACCCACAGTAATCTTCCAATTAACTCCAAACACTTTCAAATACTTTACTGAGTCTTTAAATGCTGATTCTCTCTGTACTAAAGGAACCTAAAGCTGTTTATCCCTTAACACCAGTTACTGTGTTTGATCAACTATCAAATTCCTCTGACCTGAACCCAATAAAAATATCTATGAAATGTAAAGAGGAAGATGAGACAGCAGACACAAAATGGAAGTCAGCTATCAAATCAACCCGAGCTTTCATTTCATGAACACAGAGCCACAGGCTGATGGCCTCCATACCACATTGATGCAGTCGTTCAATGAAGAGGAGGAACAAGTGATTATTGAATGGAGACAAAAGAACACTTTTCTGAAATCTGACATGCGCTGAAAACATCCTTTTTGATTATTTTGATATAATATTCTCATTTTCTGAGAAAGTATTTTTAGGTGTTTATCATCTATAAGCCACTATGATCACATTGCTCAAAATAGAGGATTGATTCATTTCATTTTTTAATGATTCTATAATCATGAGTTTCATTTATTGAATTATTTGACAAATATTAAATTAGTTCATGAAATTGATTTGTTTTTACGTACCTATAAATAGAAATGTGTTGTTTTGAATTCTTAAAATCTGATTAAATTCAGGAAATTGATGATGTTAACTTTTTGTTGGTTGATTCTTTTTTTGTAGATGTTTGTACCATTATGATATTGTTAAGATAACCATTGTGGTGGTTGTTTATTGTGAGACAATGCTGTGTAAGTCTCTGTGTTACCATGACAACACTTTTTTTTTTGCATGTCTCTAATTCAAACACTTTTTATATGATTGGTGAGCATTTCCATATTGTTTTAAATACAAAATAATTCCAGTTTTATATTTTTTTGAGTCATGTTAGATAACAGTTTAATGAAGGAAAGGTTTAGTAAAAATGTATTAATGAAGAGATGGATAAAGGAACAGACTGGTGTTTGTGTTGTTGTGATTCGTGTTTTGTATCAGAGATTAGTAATGTTTCTCTGTTCTTTTTAGTTCTCAGTGTTCTGTCTCAATCTTTCCTGTGAAGAATAAAGTGGACGCTAACATCAGTCAGAAGTGTGGAGTCTTTCCCACAGTGTGTCTCTCTGCTGTTTGTTGGTTCTCTGCAGGTTCCAAAGCTGGACTCTTCAAGTCCAGTTCTGACTGCTGAACTCAAGACTGAGCTCAAAATTTCCTATGCCACAATACCCTTTTCATGGACTTCATTGAGCTGAGCCAAAGTGAGGGAAATAATTTTTTTTTGGTTATCATAGATGCTTTCTCAAAGTGGGTAAAAATATTTCTTACTAAAACACCATTTGCTATAACTAAAGTGCTATGTTAAGACATTATTCCCAGGTATGGAATACCTGAAAAAAATCTATAGTGATAACGGAAACTATTTTGTAAATAAAGTGATTTGTAAGGTTGGAACACCATTCCATATTGATTTAAAATACCATTGTGCGTACCACCCACAAAGTGCAGGACTTGTAGAAAAAGTAAATGGAACCATAAAAATAGACTGAAGAAATGCATGGAAGAAACAGGAAGAACCTGGACTCGTAGCGTCAATTTGGTAAAAATGTGCCTTAACATCAGTAGCACAACCGGGTTAACGCCTTATGAAATGATTTTTGGAAGAGCATAGCGTTTACCGCAGATTGAAAACATTTGGGAATTAGATAAAGAAGTAAACCTTGCAGACTTCATGAAAAAAATGTTAGAGAAACAACAGCGGCTCCCGTCTAACAGTGACTATTGTGCTTTTAAACCTGGGGACTGGGTGCTAATAAGAAACATAAAGAAGAAACATTGGTATTCACCTAAGTGGGAGGGGCCGTATCAGGTACTGCTGACTACCCCTACTGTAATTAAAATAGCAGAGAGAGCAGCTTGGATTCATTTAACACGTTGCAAAAAGCTCATCTCATTCGAGGACTCCGACAGGGGAGGTGACCAAAATCCACAGTAGGGTGGACTCTGGGATTTACAGCCTGGGTAGACCTGAGAGAGAGGTTGTCGCAGCACTAATCTCGTTGTGGTGAAGATTTTCAAAGCGCCAAACCTAGTAGAGGGGTCAATCCTCGACAAGATGACCAAAAATAGGTTACATGATGTAATGGGGTGTGCCCTGTTTTTTACAGTGGCCATTCTCACTGCTCTCTATTTCTGGTACTTCTGGGGCCTCCCACGTACCCTTACGACCGACCAAGCAAATACTGATAACCTACCAACAGCACCAGCTCCCCTAAGCCGAAAACGCAGATTTACAGGTGGCATACATCGGGGAACAGTTTACAGCCCGTTCTACGTCATTGACATGGAGAACCCCTGCCAGGAAAACAGCAACGTCATAACAAATGAGCCCTACGTTTGTTACAGTAGTTTAAATGTCACTACAACCATTATAACTCCACTTTCAGTTATTAAAATAAGAGGGTGCAAAGCCTCTGATTGGATAGGTTATGAATTCTATATGACATCGGTTATCTGGAGTTCCATTAGTTGGGGTGACACATTCGCCACATCTGAGCCATTATGGGACCCTTCCTCTTATGGATGGACTCCAGCATCAAGAAAATGGAAACAGAAACTACGTATGAGTATTCAGACAGAAAGAAAGATTCCATCCCTAGTACTGACTGTAAATACAAGTGTCAGCTGGTGCACAGGATGAGACTGATGCGAGACACCTGTGAAGGGGTGGGCGGGGCAGCACCTAGAGGGTTTTTCTTCCCACAGTGGTTTGGCTGGAGAGGAGGACGGCAGCGGCACGTAAGGCGCAGGACCCAAAGCAGCAGGCACCGAGGCTGCAGGCAGCGGAACACGGCCTAGAGGACTCGCGAATTGGGGCTGCAGGGCGTGCTTGGAGTGGAGGATCTGCTAGAAGATCAGCGGCGCATCGACTCCAGCAAAAGCGACGCGCCGGCTTCAGCGACACTCCGGTTCCGGTTCCGGTCCCGGTCCCAGCGGCATTTCAGTTCCAGCCCCAGCGGTGTTCCGGCTTCAGACTCTGCGACTGACTCCGGCTTTGGACCTCAAGTCCCAGGGAGCCCGGTGCTCCGTAGCAGCACGCAGACGGACACGCACCTTCACAGCAGCAGCCGGGCGGAGTTTTCTTCCCCTCCACACCCCCATGAAAAGAGCTAAGTGGCCGAACTTCCTCTTGAGCCCGCCAACCTTAGCATCCCCTTTTGTTTGATGTTTTTAGTGAAGTCCTTTTACTTTTGATTTGTTATAATGCACGATTTGGGGGTTGTTTTTACTTCACTTCGAGTTTTAATGTGTTTGTGATGCTAAGTTGGGTCGGGTGGGAGGATTGTGGCGTGTCACCTACTTGTGACTCTTTTTATCTGCCTCG
>NC_050526.1:1334583-1335095 GCF_002922805.2 Oryzias melastigma
TTTAATGTGTTTGTGATGCTAAGTTAGGTCGGGTGGGAGGATTGCGGAGTGACACCTAGTTGTGACTCTTTTTATCTGCCTCGCCATTTATTTTAAGGGGACCTGTGGTGCTGTATGCTTTTATTTTCGTGTGACGTTGATCACTTTTATTGAAGGTGGCTTCCACTTCAAAACTTTTAACGATTTTATGTCCTTTTAAAGCTAGCGTGTCTTTTTTTTACCTGAGCTTTTACAAAGCCCTTTTATTTTTTTATTATTGTCATAATAAAAAACCATCTGTGTGCACACTCCCTGGCCTCTGCTTCTTGTGCCTGGTCGTCTCCCCAGCGGAAGATCGCTTCATACACCCCTTCGACATTTGGCGTTGTTGGCAGGATCTCCGCTGGGTTGAGTGGCTGGGCACTTTAATATGGAGCAAGCCACAGAGTCTGGTCCACCAGCAATGATGCCATTCTTTATGGGCAGTCCATGGGTTCAGAAATTCAATGGAGAGGACTCTAGAGTTAAATTTG
>NC_050526.1:1337511-1358622 GCF_002922805.2 Oryzias melastigma
TGGATATCTGCTGGAAACCACAGCTTCAGCTCCACCACATAGGTATGTTCACTTCTTCTTCATCTGCACAACATTCTGGTCCAGGTTCGAGTGGACCCATGACTGCTTCTGGAACTGGTCCAGAACTCCGCGCTCCTCATCATCTCCAGAACCCATTGATCATTTATAATGAACTGGACAAACAAGGTGTTGACGTCACTAATAGGATTTTCTTTTTAATATTTCTAAACGTTTTGTTTACAAAATAATAATCTAAATAATCTTTTTTCACTTGGAACATTGAAAACTAAAACAAAAGGCTGCATAGCATCTTAAAAATATAAAACTATAAAAAAATGCAAGCAGCAGAAGAAAAAAAGAATATATTTTTTCTAAAATAATAATAATATATAAAATAAAAAATACAATACAGGACTAAAAGTAACAATTAAAAAAATCTATAAATGTTAAAAGAATAAAGGAGACAAAGGTATTAATCCAAGTAAAACCATACGTAACTTAAGAATTTAGTAACTTTTATTTATACTTTTGTAGGAATTTATAAAAAATTACGAGATTCTTTTTTACCTTTCAGAAAACGAAATTTCTAGATAAAAAAATTACCTGAAATAACAAATTTGTTTTAAAAAATATCCATCCATCCATCTTTCTGACCGCTTCTTCCCTTTCGGGGTCGCGGGGTGCCGGAGCCTATCCCGGCTACTGATGGGCGAAGGCGGGGTACACCCTGGACAGGTCGCCAGTCTGTCGCAGGGCCGCAATCACACAGCCATTCACTCTCACATTCACATCTAGGGACAATTTAGAGTCACCAATTAACCTATGAAGCATGTTTTTGGACGGTGGGAGGAAGCCGGAGTCCCCGGTGAAAACCCACGCATGCACGGGGAGAACATGCAAACTCCACACAGCCGGGATTCGATCCGGGGCCTTCTCGCTGTGAGGCAAGAGCGCTAACCACTGCACCACCGTGCAGCCCGTTTTAAAAAATATAATAATTGTAATTTTTCTCCACAGCAAAACTGTATCTTAGAGTATTTCAATTAAATAATAATAATAAAAAATACTATTGTATATTTCATGTGTAAATCAAAAATAAAATCAGTTTTGGAAGTTTAGGTCAAATCGATGAATTGTGTCCTTCACAAATCTAATTTGAAGAGAAATTCAAAACCACCAACAATCTGAACCAAATATGAATGGACGGTAAACCAGATGGAATGTTTGTTTTGAGAAAATTTTTTATTCTGTGATTTCATTGTAGCGTTCATGACCTCAAAGTCAATGACATTCATCCCGCCCTCCTCTGTAGGTTTAACTATGTTGTTTGTTATTCCAGATCAAATCTTTCTGTTTTTGATTCTTCTTCATGTTTGCTCTGCTCCCAGAATCCACCGCGATCGTCATTTGTCAGTCAAAAGCCACGCCCCCTCATTAAGCAAAAAAAAAAAAAAGCTAAAAACTTAGTAAAAAAATTCCCTCCCCTCAGAGTTGTCATGGATGAAATATTGTTCTACTGATTAAATAAAAACTTTAAGCACCAGGCATTAAAGGGGTTTATCAGAGGGCTGAAAATTAGGATTTTAACATGAGAGTCAATGGTAATCTGCTCACTCTAAGCACCAGCCTCTCTGGTCAGTGCTGGTACTGCAACGTTTTGTTACTTCCTAGTTGGCTTCACTTTATGTCTGCTAGAGTTGGGGCTTGGGTCTAACATTATCTTATTTAAGGTTATAGAGTTGAGGGAAAATTTCCTTTTTGATGCTGTGAAAGATTTTTTATTACCAAGCATAATACAAAAGAACACACAATATTTGGTTTTGAGGGAGAGCCTGAAATTTGCAAGAGTACCCAGCTGCAAGTGTCATGGCGGACTGCCATGGCAGATAGATGAAACATGGCACATAGACATGACATGGCCAATGGACAGCCAATCAGAAGTTGTCATAATGCATAAATCGGAAGTCTACAAACTAAAAACTGAAATGTTCAGAAGTTGTATTTTTATGATATATATATATATATATATATATTACTTTTTATGTTATGTTGTATTTTACCGGTACATTAAGGGAAGGGGGGTATGTTCATCCACGAAACAGGAGCAGGAAATACTAAGGCAAAATAAATTAACTACATTTGAAAAATGAGCGAATTGCATTCCTTAGTTCTGCCAGATCTGACAAATAAGACATGTTTTTCCAGGAACGTGCTCTATTTTCTGTCTAGTTGTCCGCTCCGTCCCCCTTTCTGTGTTTGAAATTTGGAAAGAAATTTGGATAGTTTCCTCCCTAGTCCCATACTCTAATAGCTGTAACAAACTGACAAGATGTGCACACGATTGCACTCCGAGCATAACATTCCAGTGGCTGGTGACGTCACAGCACGAGCCCAATCAGCTCTGATGGCCGTGCGACCACGGAGACACGAGCGATGACAAATCATTTGGAAATGTAAACCACTGGTTTACACTGATTTAGTGCTACAATATTTGCAACATTGCAATTAAGATTGCAGACAAAAGAGAGTACAGATTTTGCCAGTAATTATATGAACAAGGAAAAAAAAGGTTCAGCTCAATGCAAATTAATGGTTACTATGTTTAAACTAGCACTAGCTTGGATTTTGGACTGTCATGGCGCCTGTGTACAGCAATGCCTCCGCTCCGCTCCTGCTATGTAGATTGTTTTTTATTATTTTTACTACACATGTGATCATATCAGCCCGTTTGACAGACGGATATGTTTCTGCTTTGCGGACCTACGGTCGTGACTTTCTCCTTCACATCAAAGACCAAATGGAGTTTCTGTCTGGGACATGGGATGGCTACAGACAAACATTTCCTCCACCATTCGTTTGCGCGCCGGGCTCATTGGATGCCCTGTTGCCACCTCGACCTCCAGGAAGAAGGAGAAAGCAGAAAAAGGGGGGTGTAGCAGTTGTTTACAAAGACAACTACACATGCAGAGACCTAAACTCACAATCATTTTATTCTTTTGAATTTTTGTCAATCAAAGTTGAATCCTCAAATGCATTTTACTGTGTGCTGGTATACCGCCCCCCTGGTCCTGCTGCCTCATTTTTACAGGATTTTAGTGACTTCCTGACTTCAATTATAAAACTGGAAAAGGTCTTGATTCTTGGCAATTTTAACTTTCATGTAACTGACGGCTCATCCTGTTCAGAGATGGAATTTTTATCTTTAACTGAAATTTTTAATTTTGAGCAGCATGTCTTTGACCCCACCCATCAGAAGGGCCACACTCTAGACCAGGGGTCACCAACCTTTTTGAAACTGCGGGCTACTTCATGGGTACTGAATCATACGAAGGGCTACCAGTTTGAAATAATACATTTGCTTAGTTTGCCTTTAGTTATTCATTATTAATAATAATAATGATACTTCTCTATGTGAAGACTCTGATTTCTCACCATAATTATCAATAATGACAACAAGATAGGAAACAGACTTTATTAATCTCAACAGATCTTGTCAGATTTTGAGGTACTGACCAAATGCAATGTTTTTAACAAAATTATAACTATAATTAATTAATTATTTATTAATTAAATATAACTATTATCAGTGGATACTCTCTTCAAACGCTTTAATTCAGTCTTATGTACCAGTCCCTTTATTTTCCTTAAACCTCTGAACAGGTTGATTGACAGATCCCACAGCAGACAAGAATCTGTTTCCATTAAAGATAACTAATAATAAAATATTCTCAGTGTCTCCATGTGGGAAAGGGAGAAGGGGGCGCCTCATTCTTTGTTATTAGCTGCATTTCCATAACACATTTGCGCAAAGCTTTATGGAAAT
This sequence comes from Oryzias melastigma, assembly GCF_002922805.2. NCBI lineage: Eukaryota > Metazoa > Chordata > Actinopteri > Beloniformes > Adrianichthyidae > Oryzias > Oryzias melastigma. The sequence continues at coordinate 1,341,335 of NC_050526.1, forward strand.
TCTTGGAATTAAAAAAAAAAACGTTTTGAAATGACACTGTTTCCATTAAATTATAATTTTGCGATAAATCAAAAACCAACTCACGCGATAAGTCATTAAAAACACGGCGATGAACGAGAACAAGTATTTTTTTATTTCATTCACTGAAAGGGAGCATGTGGGTGACGTCACAGCTCTGTCCGGGGCGCGTGCAGCGCAGCTCGACTCAGAAGAGGGAGGAGTCTGTTCTGGTTAAAAGAAAAAGCATTCTAACAAATAAGTATCTGGACCTTTTTCCGCTTGAGAACACCACAACATCAATTCAAGTTTCTGTCACGGCGCTCGCGCTCATGAGACTTCAGGCTCCAAGCTGCAAAAGTGCGTCTGTAGATGAAGCGATGAGGAAAGGAGGAGGAGGAGATCCTGCGCGATTCTGTATGACCCGCAGTTTCTGAAGCGCTTTGACGCTGTGGGACCTCTTGATGCGTCGGCTCAGCGGCGCTCAGATCAGACACTTCATACCGAGAAGCGCATTTATTTAGGAAAAAGTGTTTCCGTTACAATTTGGCAAAAAATGTCTATTTCCTCCTCAAAGCGCAATTTCTTTTTTCGAAAAATGCCAGTTTTTTCAAAACTGTGGTGTTTACATTAGGAGAATTTATTATCCAAATTCCAATTTGCGTAATTTCAGAGTTAATGGAAACGCGACTATTGATTATCTTGTGAAGGAGAAAACGATTAAAAAAAAAAGAAAAATAGTGGGCCGTTTTTGGCTTCAGAAATAATGAACATAGTGTGGCGACCCCGGGGGTTAGCCCCGCCTTCAGTTCCTAAGACTCATGGGAAGTGGGAAATCTTGGGTGTGTTACATTGCTCACCATAAGTGAGGGAGCTGTGAGCAGAATTCACTTTCATTCATTCATGTATGTTCAAAATAAACAAGCATTGATTCCGGGTATGATACCACGCGGAATGCTTCTTTGGCTTCTCACGATTGAGGCCTATCAGTTTGAATTGTGCATGGGGCACGGATGTTTCTCCGCAGCCAATGAAAGAGTAGCTCAGCTTTTGGGTCTCTGCTACAAGTGACGTATCAGTTGAGATGTTTCAAGATAACCTTAAGATGTTACACTTTTTAATTCCATATAAAGGTGGATGAGACTTAGAAAATTAGCATCACAATAATATAAAATTTTCGAGCAGCTCACAAGTGAGTTGTGCTATTTTTAGAAGGGGCCTGCGGGCGACTGATGTGGTGCTCGCGGGCGACCTGGCGCCCGCGGGCGACGTGTTGGTGACCCCTGCTCTAGACTTAGTTTTTACTCTTGGACTGAGCATTGCTAATCTGAGTGTGGAGGATGTGCATATGAGTGATCACAGTGGTGTCTTTTTTGAGTTAAATGTCCCGTCTGAGCCTGCTGCTTCAACCATCATGTCTCGAAGGCGCATTATCACTGCCAACACTGCCGAACACTTCTCAGCGCTGTTTGACCCCCATTTATTTGAGGGATGTTTTGATGTAAACAGTCTGGTTGATTGTTTTAATGATCACTGTGTCAGAATTCTGGATCAAGTGGCTCCTGTCAAATTCAACTCATCACAGAAAAAAAGTGCATCCCAGGATTAATGAAACTATTCAAAACTTAAAGAGACAGTGTTGTCAAACTGAGCGCCTTTTGAAATCCACCAAACTCATGGTCCACAGGCTACACCTTAGGGATCTCGTGTCCTCATACAATGAGATGGTGAAAGAAGCCAGATCTGACTACTTCTGCCAGCTAATATCCCTGAACAAGAAGAGCCCTTAAGTTTTGTTTGACACCATAAATTCTATTGTTTGTCCTGCAGCTCCAGTAAACTCTGTGTCCTGCGAAGCTGACAGCAATGAATTTCTTGAGTTTTTTGTAAACAAGACTAGAAGGATCACAGCCCAACTCCCACCCCTTTGTTGTGATGGTTTTGTTGCAGTGGAGCCTGTTTCACAAACATGGTCAACTTTTAAGTCTGTCACTCTTGAGGACATATCAGATTTGCTGACTAAGATGAAACCCACTTCTTGTCCATCTGATTTGATTCCTTCCAAGCTGTTCTCAAAAGTCTTTGATGTTATTGGCCAAAGTGTCACTGAAATTATCAACCTTTCACTCTCCACTGGTGTGTTTCCAAATCAATTTAAACATGCCACAGTGGAGCCCATCCATCCATCCATTTTCTTGACCGCTTTGTCCCTTTCGGGGTCACGGGGCGCCGGAGCCTATCCCGGCTACTGAAGGGCGAAGGCGGGGTACACCCTGGACAGGTCGCCAGTCTGTCGCAGGGCCCACAGTGGAGCCTTTGCTCAAAAAGTCTAATTTGGACCCATCGGATGTCCAAAATTACAGACCTATATCAAAGCTTTAATTTCTTTCCAAAATTCTTGAGAAAGTGGTCTCTGAACAATTGTCAGAGTTCCTCGACAAAAAGAAAATCTATGATACTTTTCAGTCAGGTTTTCGGAAACATCACTCCGCAGAAACAGCCCTGCTGAAAGTGTCCAGTGACATCTTAATGTCCGCTGATTCTGGCAAACACACTGTTCTAGTTTTACTAGATCTCTCATCAGCATTTGACACGGTTGATCATCAGATCCTATTGAAGAGGTTGAGGGACCTAATTGGTCTGTCAGGGTCAGTTCTCCATTGGTTTTCCTCTTACTTGTCTGGTCGGAGTTTTAGTGTCATGGCTAATCAGATAATGTCTGAGTCAGCAGACTTACTGTGCGGTGTTCCTCAGGGCTCTGTTCTGGGTCCTGTCCTGTTGTACATGATCCCCCTCGGAAAGATCATCCAGGAGTTCAGTGATGTCTCATCACTTTTTTGCTGATGACATCCAGCTATATTGCTCTTTTAAGCCCTCTGAGACACACAAACTGGATTCTCTGATGAACTGTCTGATTCAGATCAAACAATGGCTCAGTAAAAACTCTTTGCAGCTAAACTCAGAAAAAAACAGAAACACTAGTCATTGCCCCTGATGATTTCATACCAGGGATTATGCAGCATTTGGGTTCTTTTGGCCAGGCAGTCAAACCCAACCTTAGAAACCTGGGAGTTATTTTTGACAAAGACATGTCACTGGAGCAGCACTCCAAACAGCTGGTGAAGAACTGTTTCTTCCAGCTGAGAAACATTTCTAAACTCAGGAAAATGGTGTCATATAAGGATCTAGAAGTTCTTATACATGCTTTTGTGTCTACGCGGCTAGACTACTGCAACAGTCAGTTTTCCTGTTTGAGTAAGAAGGAGCTGTCTCGTCTGCATTTAATTCAAAACTCTGCTGCGAGGATCTTGACCCGCACTAAAAGAAGAGCTCACATCTCTCCCATCCTCAAAGCTCTTCATTGGCTCCCGGTTGCATACCGGATCCAATTCAAAATTATAGTGCTGACTTTTAGAGCCCTCCATGGCCAAGCTCCTGTATATGTCTGTGATTTGATCACTCCCTACAGACCGTCTCGTGCGCTCAGGTCTGTAGATCAGAACTTGTTGATGGTCCCTCGTACACGCTTTCGGACCAGAGGAGACAGATCTTTCCAGGCTGTTGCTCCTAGACTCTGGAATGAGCTCCCTCTCTCCCTCCATTCCCTGGACTCTGTTCACTCTTTTAAAAGCCAACTTAAAACCTTTTAACTGAGTCTGTTTTTAATTGGGCTTGAAATAATTGTTTTATGTGGTACTTGCTCCTGTCTTTTATGTTTCTTAGCTTGTGAAGCTTTTGTCTTTTATGTTTTTAATCAGGAAAGCTTTGTCTTTTATGTTTTATTATCTTTTGAAGTATTTGTTTTTATGCTTTTAACTTGTGAAGCACCTTGTGACTTTTGTCTGCGAAAGGTGCTATATAAATAAAACTTACTTACTTACTTATTAAACTGGATCTAATGTACTTTTTTTGCTGCCGACTTAATATTTCTCTTCACAAAAACTGTCAAACTGTAAGCTAATACATTGCTGGCACAATGGATTTATCTTAATTTAACATTGAATAAAATCCTGTGGACTATTGTTGCTTTGAAACACTTAAAAACGAGAGGGGCCATTAGAGAGACTTCCACTTCCGGTATTCGGGTTAACGTCCATCGGCCATGACATCCGCCATGTTTGCCTGCAGCCGGGTGCCTCTCAAAATTTGGGAATATGTGAGTCAACAATCAAGCCAATTTTGAAAAGCTTTCCGTCGTTGCTGGTAGCCTTGTTATCACTGAAACGTAGGTAATGATTGATTTTTATCCTGTCTGTCTCGAGACTTTTCATCTGCCTCATGCTGCACTCTTTATGCACTAGACCAGTACATCCTTGACCGAGGTAAAACAAAAATGCTTGTGTACTCCAGTGAAGACCCATCTACTTTGAGGACATGGTCTCGATTTTGCTGTGTGCAGTACATGTTTCTTTGTACAGAAATATTGTCCAAAAGGTATTTATCAAAAAACTGTCTGAAGTATTTGATGGGAAGTCTTACTGAGTCCGCTTCAGGAAGAGCAATTCAAGTCATGAGTTATAGCTGTTAACATCCGAGTTTAATTTAAAGTTGTAAATTAATGACTCAAGTCTATGTCTTGCGACTCAAATCCAAACCTGTAGACTTCAAGATTCCCATGATCCCGAAAAGGATTTAGAGGATTTAGGAAATGGGAGGTAGGACTGATGGACTTCTAAAGTTTCAAATTGTAGGGCTTCTCACTGAGGTGATTAAAAATGTATTTGATAATAACACAAAAAACATTCACAGGTCTCATACTTTATTGTATTTGTGTCCTTGCAGTCCTCCCCCAGCATTGGTTGATAAAAGAGCAAGAGGAAGATCTCTGCAACCAGCAGAGGAACTTCCGAGTGGCACAGAATGATCCAGAACCTACACAGACAAAAGAGGAACTGGGGGAACCAGAACTTCAACAGAGAGAAGAGGAGCAGGAAGAACGAGAACCCCAACAGACTGAGGAGAAGGAGGAACCACAAACTATACAGATTAAGGAGACTTGTACCTTGATGGAGATTTCTACTTTTGAGGGACATGTTTTTACAGAATCAGATGGAAACAATCAGCAGAGCTTTACTGTAACTGATAGTCAGGATGAAGAAGGAAACCAACATGAAGAATCAACTCCAGATGAAGAGATAGAGCCACAGAAAGGAGATCAGAGGAAGAGAAGAGACAGAAGTTATGTCCAAAGTGTGGGTGGCTCTCACAGTCAGTGTGACTTCAATGTTCAAGACAAGTTCAAGAAAGCAACTTTGGTTAAGAAAACCAAACAATCCCCAAAAGAAAAGAGACTGTTGCATATAAATTATAGTAAAGGAACAAGAACTGTTCATAATATGTCTGCTCACATGAAAACTAAGTCTGATGAAGGACCTTATGTCTGTAAAGAATGTGGTAAAAATTTTGGCTCGTGGTTCAAATTTAGAACTCACATTACAACTCACACAAGAGAGAAGACTTTTTCTTGTAAAGAATGTGATAAACATTTTAGCCTTTTATCTTATCTCAAAACACACATGAGAACTCACGGTGGAGAGAAACCTCTTTGTGGTAAAGAATCTGATAGGAGTACTAAGCAAAGAACTTCCCTCAAAGCACACATGAGAACTTGTATAGAAGACAAGCTTTTTACGTGTAAAGAATGTGACAGAAGTTTTAGTCGAATATATAATCTCAAATCACACATGAGAACTCATACAGGAGAGAAGCCTTTTACGTGTAAAGAATGTGATAGAAGTTTTAGAAATACTTCTCATCTCAAATCACACATGAGTACTCATACAGGAGAGAAGCCTTTTACGTGTAAAGAATGTGACAGAAGTTTTAGACGAATATATCATCTCAAAGAACACATGAGTACTCATACAGGAGAGAAGCCTTTTTTGTGTAAAGTATGTGATAGAAGTTTTAGAAATATTTATCATCTCAAATCACACATGAGAACTCATACAGGAGAGAAGCCTTTTACATGTAAAGAATGTGACAGAAGTTTTAGTCGAGTTTGTAATCTCAAAAAACACATGAGAACTCATACAGGAGAGAAGCCTTTTACGTGTCAAGAATGTGACAGAAGTTTTAGTCAAATATCTCATCTCAAATCACACATGAGAACTCATACAGGAGAGAAGCCTTTTACGTGTAAAGAATGTGACAGAAGTTTTAGTCAAATATCTCATCTCAAAACACACATGAGAACTCATACAGGAGAGAAGCCTTTTACGTGTAAAGAATGTGACAGAAGTTTTAGTCAGATAAGTAGTCTCAAAGAACACATGAGAACTCATACAGGAGAGAAGCCTTTTACGTGTAAAGAATGTGACAGAAGTTTTAGTCGAACATCTAATCTCAAAAGACACATGACAATTCATACTGGAGAGAAGCCTTTTACACGTAAAGAATGTGATACGGATTTTTGTTAATCATCTCATCCTAAACATTAGAACTCACACAGGGGAGAAGCCCTTTTTTTGTAAAGAGTGTCAATAACATTTTAGTCATATGCATAGTCTCAAATACACATGAGAACTCATACACGAGAGAAGCCTTTTTCTTGTAAAGAATGTGACAAACGTTATAGTCAAACAGTCTCAAAACACACATGAGAACTCACAGAGGAGAGAGGCCTTTCCCTTGTACAGAATGTGATTAAAGTTTTAGACGGCTAGCTAATCTCAAAATACACATAAGAACTCGTACAGGAGAGAAGCCTTTTTTTAGACAAACATTTTAATTAGCAGTGAAGTTAAAATTTACAACTTAAAGAAAAGGAAAATTCACAGCAAGTATGAGGAAGAGAAGAAAGTAATTTATATAAAAAATTGAATTTTTTTTTTAAAATATTCTTTTCCTTTTTTAAAAGAAAGAATAATTTTCCTAAGATTTTAAATATGTAACCCATTTTTTGGTGATCTTATTTAAGAGGTAATGAAAACACAAGGTTTTCCTTCTCATAAATTTGAATTTAAAACATGAATAAATATTCAAAACTCTAGAGGGCCCACGCAAATCTGCTAAATAACTCCCAACAGTTGCTGAGCCTTAAAAGAGCCTATATCGTGAAAAATCCCCTTTTTAGAGCTTTTAAGTATATAATAATGTTATTCCCTCACACAAAAAACACTAGCAAAGCAGTATGTTGCTCGATTTATCTCTGAGCAATGCTCTTCAACCTTGCTCTCTGAGTACCCAGCCCAAACCCTGAAATGACTGGGTCTTCATATTCATACATATGAATGTGGGGGAGCAGGAAGTGTGTGCACCCAGCACCCCCCTCATGCTAAACACCTTTAAAACTTCTGGAATTTAAAACTTCTTTTCAGAAGTGGTTCTGCTAGCACCTTTTCTGCACAGACAGCAAAGGCTCGCTCGGCCCACAAAGAGCGAAGGTGGTGCCTCAGTGAGTGAACTTTCTTGCAGTCAAGAAGAAAAAGGAGTTTGCAGAAATATAGCATTCCCCTTTATTCCCTGGGATAAGGGACCGAGACATCTGCGAGTGGGTGGGGTGGGGGGGGGTCACCGTTTTCTTTATATCCGTTCCCCTCTTGGGAAATTCCTACCACACCTTTAGGAACAAAAGTTACATAGAAGCATCTTGAGTCGTCTTAGTTTTTGTGATGAACTGGAGAAGTCACATGATAGAAACATTTTATAAATACGTGAATTGATGAATACTGAAAAGCGAATAAGCAGGGCAACACAGTAACTCATTTACATTTTTAGATTTAGATTTATTTCAAACATGTAAAGAAAAAAATACAAAGCATAAAACACAGAAAAAAACCCCAAAAAAACAATACAATCTCCATTTGTAAAGAAAAAGTCACAAACTAACTGCAAATTAAAAAATGTTCATGAAATACACTTTAAAATAGATTTTTTTTATGACAGTAAGATTTAATTTTTAAAGAAATGTTAATGTTGATTTTTGAATTTTGTACTTTTATGATATTGTTAAGGTAACCATTGTGATTTTAGTTTAAGCTGAGACAATGATGTCTAATGGTGCTTTCACACCGAACGCAGCAGGCGCGTCAAATTCGTGTCTGCTTCTTCTCTTTTGACACCTGTCAAATTTACTGCTCAATGCCTTGACGCTCCTGCCACTGAGCAACCTCCAAAGTTGTTCTGGAATTCATTCGTTTTCACTTCTTGGATTTTGCTCAGCGAGTAGCTTGGGTTTATAAGTTTTGGAGAACTCTACAGAGTCACTGTCAAGCATATCGCTGTGTTTGTTTTCACCACATCTTTCAAAGTCTTTGGGTTCTGTAGGCCGTTTTAAACATTACTTCAGTCTGTCTGTGGTTCAGGTTGAGCTCTAACCATAAAGGGGGGATTAGTAATAAAACTGGGCGAACTCTTTATAATTGTCTTGATGAAAATAAGAAAAACATCAGAAACCCATGAAGCTAGAGCGGTCCCACGAGCTACAACGATACTCGCGGCGGATCTCGATGTTGCTGGGCAGCTAACCGCCCGGTCCAATGCTGGACAACCCGGACAGCAGACCTCGCTAGATTTACAAGAGGCCTGGGGAGTAGCCACAGCTACCAACTCCGCCGGAACCTGAACCGTGGCTGCAGCTATCAGCTCCACTGGGCAGTGGAGCTCACTAGCTCTCTAAGCTATCCACCGGGCAGCTCGCTAGCAGAGCCGTCCATCCAACCCAATGAGCTCTGTGACGGACTGGCGATCTATCCAGGATGTATCCCGCCTTCGCCCAACAATAACTGGGACAGTTTCTGGGAACCTAGCAGCCCCCACTGGTTGAGGAAATTACCAAAATCCTCGCATCGAACCACCATATGGAATGTTTATTCTTACTCTTTGATCTGGTCACTGAAAACGTCATGTGCCCAAAACGTCCCTGACTGGTTGACGTGCCCCGGAAATCGCGCATTGGCCGATCGGGTCTTTACATTGACTTAACATCGAGACCTTACGTCTCCGCTGCGCCTGCCACGTTTAGTGTGAAGGTACCTTTAATCTTTGTGTTACCATGACAGCATTAGAAATATTTTTTAAACTTCCCCAATTTTTTTTTAATATGTATGTGATTTGCAAACTTTTCAATATTGTCTAAACATAAAATAATTAGTCTTTATTTTGTTGAGTCATGCTAGTAAACATCAGTTTTGTAAAGGAAAGAATTTGTAAAAATGTATTAAGGAGGAGTGTGACTGGTGTTTGTGTTGTTGTGATTCCTGTTTTCTAGTAGAGATTAGAAATGTTTCTCTGTTCTTTTTAGTTCTCAGTGTTCTGTCTCAATCTTTCCTGTGAAGAATAAAGTGGACGTGAACATAAGTCAGAAGTGTGGAGTCTTTCTCACAGTGTGGCTTCCTGCTGTTTGTTGGTTCTCTGTGGGTTCCAAAGTGGAACTCCTCAAGTCCAGTTCTGACTGCTGAACTCAGGACTGAGGTCAGATCACAGAGCTCCATCTCTACAAGAAGTCTGCTCAAATCCACACAAAGAGATAAACCTCTTCCGTCTCTCCAGTCACTTCCTCCAGCCCCTCTGGGGCTAGTCTGTCTAGCGTGTCCTTGGTCTCTACTGTGTGTGTTGTGAACAAGATGGAGGTGGTAAAGGTCAAACAAAGGTCACATGACGACATGACAGGTTGGATTCAAAGGAGGGAGATATGAATCAGTACAGGTGAGGCAGAGAAACAGAGATGGAAGGATGAGCAGCAGGTCAGGGCTGTGTACAATGCTTGAGCAGCTCAGTAAACTGTTAGTTGAGATGAATGTTGGAGGCCAACATCTGCTCTTGAAGTCATGACTGTCAGAAGTCCAATCCTTCTACTGTCAATCAAAGTGTTGAGTCAGAAAAAGCTTTTGATGGAGTCCCAGTAAAACAGGATGGAGAGGAGACAATGAAGCTGAGTCTAGACTTTGTAACTATGACCTGTCAGAGCAGAGTCAACATGGAAGAACCGCCCATCCATGCAGCTGCAGCTTCTAAAGGCCAACTCCACTCAACAGTCTTCTACTGGTCACACTTTCATCTGGGTTTGATTGGTTTGCTTTGGTTTTGGGTTTAGCTTTTAATTTGAAGGTTTAATCAAACTACTAAACAACAGCAAATGTGTTTTTTTTAAATAGAAAACTGCATGAAAATAAGTCTTTTATGAGAACATTCAACTAATGTGTAGAATCACATCTTTTATAATGAATGAATGAAGCTGAAAGAGGAACGCAGAGATCATACATTCAGAGGTTCTTCGGAGCCTCAAGAATCCGTTCTTTGAAGACAATAGAGCTCAAAGAATCAGACCTGTTAGCTGAACTTCCATCACCTAAAGGTGGACCAGATCTTTATTCTATCGGTTCAGATTGATCATTTTTGTTTGCCGTGATTGTTTTCAGCTTGAGACGCAATAGAAATCAACCAAACGCCAAACTAGAATTCCATGTGAGCAAAACTCCAGCAGTGATCTGATTACTTCATTGGTGGAGTTTCCCTACAGTAAAGCTGAGCTTCTGTATCAGCTCCTCCATCATCCTTGACCGGAGATGGTCTTCTGTTGAAGGCTGCCCTGAAGTATTCTCCACCAGCTCGTCCTCCACCGCCTTCTGCTCTGATGGAGTCATCAACTCCTCTGGAGAAGCACTTTGGTTCCATGTGATGTTGCAGCAGCAAACAGTTTTACCAGAACTGATCAAAGGAATGACCAAAAAAACTCTTCTCACATTTACACACAAAAGAAAACATAGAAAGATTTGGAGCAGTGACTGCATGAAAGAACAAACAGAAACTTCAGATTTTGAATGAATTTCTTTAAACCACAAAGTGTCAGAGTCCAGGAGCAGAGGGCCGGTGTCGTACATGTTTTCTAACAAACCTGCCATTGAAACTCCTTATTAGCTAAACACACCTGATCAGGTAATCAGCAGCAGATGAGGCACAATTTCTAAAAACCAGCAAAATGCCAGAAGTCCAACACAGATGACCTCATGATGAGTTCTTTTATCAGTTAGTCTACATTGGTGAGACTCCTGGTCTGAACAGATTACTGTGATCTGGATTTGAACCACAACACATAGTACTGACCTCAATCCGATCACTGAACCCTCAATCTTCTGATCCGGACTCAGACGCCTTGTCCATTAGGCCACATGGTCTGTAAGAAACTACAGAGCTGATAGCTCTCAGTTGGGTGGGTGGTTGGGAAAAAGGCAGACATGCCTCATCAAATTTCCAGGGTTCACCCGTCAACGCACCCTGTTTTGCCAGTGAGTCACTCAGATCATTCAGCTCTTTGTCCTGACCAGGTATCCGAGAATGTCCTCTCACCTTTTTCCAGTAGATTTGGAGGTTGTGAGAGGTAATTAAGTGATCACATGCCACAGAAAGCTCTTTGTTTTTCACTGGTTTTCTGTTGGAAGTCTGGAAATTGTTCTGTTTCCAGAGGTTCAGATGGCATGAGAAACTCAGATGCGCATAGTTTGAGTCGGTGCAGATTACAAGTGTATTGACCTTCAAGGCAACTGCAAGTTGTAAAGTGATTAACATGGCAGCAATTTCTGCATATTGCGAGGTTTGAGAACCAAGATGGAAACTCTTGGGTTTGCAGGGGTCATCATGAAGCCATGCGATGCCCACACCAGCCAGGAGTTCTTTATCCTTGCGGAAAGAGCACCCATCCACGTATGCAGTGACCATGTCTTGGCAGACGTTCTGGTCGAAGTAGTGATGGTGTGGATCAGTGGTTGTCACCGGACTCGGTGCTCTGATTTCGGTTGGAGTGTCATCAGAACAACGTTGGCATGCAGCCAGGTCAGTGCCAAGAGCGTTCTTTTTGTTTTGTGCGTAACTGATTTCGAGGTAGAAGCTCTGTAGTGCCATTAACCATGAGGCCACACGTGCATTTGTGACCACACCGTCTCTGATTCGCTGACTGTTCAGAAAGGTGACCGGCTGGTGTTGGGTTTCCACAATGACCTTTTAGCCTCCAACATAGTTAGAGAAATGCTTCACGGCCCAGACAGTAGAAAACAATGCTTTTTCATATGCCGCACGCGGCCGGTGTGCAGGTGCTCACACCGGCCGCGTGCGGTGCGTGGTGGGGAGGAGATTCTTCTTGTATTCTTCTTCTACTGTTCATTAGCGCTCATCTGCCACCTACAACAGGAAGAACCTCAGAGCAAAAAGCAAAAGCGGTCAAAATCCCCCAAATTTTTCTGAAGACTTTTGTCTTCACAACTCTGTCCTTTTAAATGTCTGACTTAAAAACTTGGGTAGCAAAGCACGCTCCAGACTTGGAGGCCAGAATCTGTGCCAAGTTGAGCTCATCAGAGCTCTAAGTTGAAATAATCTGCAATGACTTTGTTTTAATTTTTCTTCCCCTGACTCTGCCTTCATCCATTTTTAGAATCTTCAATAAACTCTGCACTCTGAACTTCCTTTTATACGTGTGGTCACAGCATTACCAAAAGGTGTCTTCAATTTTGAGTCGCTGTGTGTAATGAATGACGTCAGGTGTGTTCATTGTGTTCAAGTCTTGATGACTGTGGCGAGCATTTTTCATCACATGAGCTTTCATTTGAGAACATGAGCAGAGTTATTTTGCAAATTGGGCTTTAGCAAGAAAACAATGTGTTTAGATTCATGAGAACAAAGGATTGTGTTTTGTGAGTTGTGTCTTCATGTGAAAGGCGCCTGAGATGAAGGTGAACGACGAGACTGCATGAGATCAAGGAGTTGGGGGTTGTCCTTAACATTCGTCTGAAAGTTAATTTGCCACTCCTCCTAGTATGATTGGTCCTGTTGTGTCTTTTATATTATTTTAACATCTTTTAGAGTAAAACAGTTAAAAAAATAGCTGCAAGATTCATTACATGTGCACCGTCCCAAATAAATAAATAGAATTAAATTAAAGTTAAGTTTTAGAGGCAACAATAACAAATATGACCACAGATTATTTAAAATCGTGTCTATATTTTCATCAGTGATTCACTACCTTCCAGAAGGAGTTAAAAAACACACCGATATCCTTCATTTAGCGCCAGTTATTTCATGTCGAACTACAAGAACTGTGTTGACACCGTTTCCCACAATGCATTGTTTTGTAGTCATCTCGGCGGCCTGCGCCGCAGTACCTATTTACACATCTACCACACGGTAACCTAATAATGTTCAGATCATTATCATAGCAGCTTTAACTGAGAAATGAATTAAAGCTTAAAACGAAAAAGAGAAATATTACTGTTAAGATCAACACTTAAATCAGAAAAATAGTATTTTTATACAGAGGGAGGGGTAGCTCTTGGTTGTGGACTTCCGGCTAATGATCTCAGGGCGCCATCTTCCTGTCTGCACCTTAGTCTTCTTTGTTGTGCACGAGGTGCTAGCTAGCATGCTAGCAGCGTTAGCTTGTGCTGAGAGGACGGCGGTGTTTCGTTGGGACGTTCGTGAGGTTTCTGCAGAGATGTACCGATACGTGGTTCGGTTCCGAACAATCCTCTTTAGCTAAAGTGTCGTAAATGAGTGAATTCGTGTTGAACATAAAGACAACGTGGCTGTGATTGTGAGACTAGCAGATGATCGGAGCTGCTGCTGTTCAGAGGACTTTGGTGTTTGTTGGAGCTGAAGATCTTCTGCAGCTGCAGGAACCATGTCTTCCCTTCAGTCTCTGAGAGAGTTGATCAGCGAGCGACTCGCTGCTGCTGCTGAAGAAATCTTCAGACTCTGTGAAGGAACCATCGTCCAGTACGAGCAGGAGCTCTGTCGTCAGCGCAGACTGCTGGATATCTGCTGGAAACCACAGCTTCAGCTCCACCACATAGGTATGTTCACTTCTTCTTCATCTGCACAACATTCTGGTCCAGGTTCTAGTGGACCCATGACTGCTTCTGGAACTGGTCCAGAACTCCGCGGTCCTCATCATCTCCAGAACCCATTGATCATTTATAATGAACTGGACAGACAAGGTGCTGACGTCACTAATAGGATTTTCTAAACGTTTTGTTTACTAAATATAAAAAATAATAATCTTAAAAATATTTTTTCATTTGGAACATTGAAATCCAAAACAAAAAGCTGCATAGAATCTTAAAAATAGAAAACTATAACAAAATCTAAGCAGCAGAGGATAAAAAGAATACATTTATCTAAAATAATAATATACAACACAAAAAATGTAATACAGAACTAAAAGTAACAATTAAAAAAAAAACTATAAATGTTAAACCAAAAGAATAAAGGAGACAAAGGTTTTAATCCAAGTAAAACCATACGTAACTTAAGAATTTAGTAACTTTTATTTATATTTTTGTAGGAATTTATAAAAAAATCACGAGATCCTTTTTTACCTTTCAGAAAACGAAATTTCTAGATAAAAAATTTACGGTACAGCAAAACTGTATCTTAGAGTATTTTAATTAAATAATAATAATAAAAATACTATTGTATATTTCATGTGTAAATCAAAAATAGTCATTAAACAGATTTGGAAGTTTAGGTCAAATTGATGAATTGTGTCCTTCACAAATCTAGTTTAAGAGAAATTCAAAACCACCAACAATCTGAACCAAGTATGAATGGATGGTAAACCGGATGGAATGTTTGTTTTGAGAACATTTTTTATTCTGTGATTTCATTGTAGCGTTCATGACCTCAAAGTCAATGACATTCATTCCGCCCTCCTCTGTAGGTTTAACTCTGTTGTTTGTTATTCCACATCAAATCTTTCTGTTTTTCTTCTTCATGTTTGCGTGGTAAAATGGCTACTGCGTATGCGGGGCAAATTCATCTGGAAATGCTCTCTATATTCAAACATAGAAATGTTTCACTGCAGCTAACTATTTGACATCTTTGTATTTATTACGGACTGAATATTATTACCACATTTATTCTTGTTAACCTTGAATTCTCAGGTAGACTGGTTCAACCTGACACTGAAAATTACACTTCATCAAATACTGCAACGTTTAGCTTTGGATTCATAAAAAATGCATGAATCAATGCAGCGATCTGCATCTTGACTGCACCTGTAACGCGTCGCCAACATGATTGTCCATCAGTTTTAGAGCTGGTCGCACGTAAACATGCGCTTAAAAATATTAGCATTAGCAAGTTACCTTCGAAGTTTGCTATGTAGGACGACAAATACAATTTAAATTCTTTTTGCTTTTTTTTTTTTAGGTATTTTACTAGAAAAACAAACAATGCACCTAACATAATTGTTAGTGACTCTTGTTAGCTCCCAAATACATCTTTTAAAGTCCAAATACTCCACTATTTCGACATAAACAACAGCAATGTTCCAGGGACTGAGCATTCAAAGGCTGAATGTGGTCATACATATAGCCCATTGGGAAGAGTCTGGCCATACGTATCCCGATACATGCCTCAAGATACGATATGTATCACAATATATCCCAAGACTGTACCAGAATATTTTTATCACTTTTTTAGGAGTATTTCTTAAAAAAAAAGCTCCACCTGAATTTTAATGTCTTTCATTGTTATGAAACGGTCACATTAATTTTATTTAATGATCACAGCATTAATAACAGCGACTGTTTCTCATATACAAGTTGCTTTTACCCACAAATTCATGCTGCTTTTCTTTATTTAAAAAATACAAATTTTTTAAGGTAACAGTCCATATTGTCTGATTTCCACAACAAAAATATAGGTTCAAGGATCCACAGAGGTATCACGGAGACCCCGCCCACCTGTATAAATACTGTGGCTTTTTTTCACTAAAACTTTATAGTTTGACACAATGGCCATTATGTTCCGTGTCAGCCTTCATGAGCAGGCGGTTTAAATTTATGCCCATCCTAGGAAAAACAAGTTGCACACTTTTGATTTTTTTTTTCCCCATTTAAAGAAAAATATTGATAGTATTTTTGTTCTGATGTATCCAGTACTATTGCTGTTGGTATGACGTACCACTAATGCAGTACTTTTGCTTTCAAACAAACAGCTGCATTAGTATTTCAATTATTTTCTTTGTGTAATATTCTTATGAAAGCTAGTTAAGTTAACGCCAATATATGTGTAAAAAATGATTTGATTTGCTGTTTGTGAATTAAGTAACACTATAAACATTGACACATTTTTTTATATATATATTTTATATTAAAGTTTACATGATAGTTGGAAGTGGATGGATAACTCAGTTGGGTGGTGTAGGACCTGGGTTCAGTTCCTAGAGAGACAATAAGCTAAAATCCAGTGAGGATTTCTTTTCCCTGAGAGCTGATTCAATGTCACGATCCTCGGCTGCTCAGGCTGAACGACAACAGAGTTTGGATTATAGTTGGTGATGGCACAGTTGTTGAGGAGAACGTTTTGTATTGACACTTCATGTCATAAATGTTGCTGACCCCTGATCTAGACTATCAAAAGCTTTGAAAAACTCTACAAATCAAATAATTCCATCATCTTCATTCAGATGTTCCTGGTCCATTAAAACCAGAACCAGACGTATGTTACTATGATTTATCTGTTTTTGCATGATTTTGTGTCTAATGAGGGAATAGAACATGGAACCATGACTTAAATAAAGGCAGTGTCACATAGGTGAGGTTGTACTAATTAAAACGATACCAAATAAGCATGTTAAATTGAAAATACAGAGGTAAATTCAAAAGGAAACAGAAATTGAGTTTTAGGCCCGAGGTTCCAGAGGGTTAAACTTGAAAACATTTTGGCGTTAACCTTTCTTTCTCTCCCAAAACTCGGCATGGTTTGGTCTTCGTCGTGTTTATTTCTTGATCTCTTCTCTCTTCTTGAGTTTCCTTTGCTCCCCCTAGTGGTGGAATTGCGCATTGCGGTCATTTCTTTAAAGAATCCTAACTAGCCACAGGAATGGGTTAGAAACGTGCTTTCTGTTTTGAAAATTCTTGTTTATTTTTTTCTTTATAACTGGGCTGGATTAAACTATCTGGCGGGCCGGATATGGCCCGTGGGCCGTATGTTTGACACCCCTGTTCTAAGAGGATAGCTGTCAGTCAGTCATCAGATCCAGTGAACCAGATAAGAAACTAACAAGTCTTTTCTAAAAAAAAATGTAAGAAAATAAAATAGCATAAAATCAATTAATAAATAGTATGACCATTAGGGCTGGGCGATATGGGAATTTTCATATTGCGATATCGTTTTTTTCATTTTGTGCGATAACAATATTAAAAACGATATCAATCAAATAACTATATTTATCAAAGTAATCTTTATTGCAAACAGCTTTAGGACTTTGGATTTTTACACCTTAACTTTGCCCCCCCATTAAATCTTAGTTAGTTCAAATTAAACTTCCATTATTTTTTGTATTAACTGTAGTATTG
>NC_050526.1:1358766-1359315 GCF_002922805.2 Oryzias melastigma
TCTAAAGCAGCAAATATGTTGCAGTTATTTTTATATTATTTTCTAATTTCTTCTGAACATAAACTATAGGTACTGCTGTGCAGCAGAAAATAATAAAATGTAAACTTAAAATAAACAATTCTGATAATAGATTTAATCATCATTTCACTCAGTCATCTGACATGTGTACATGTTGGAGGATTGATCAAACACATAAGATCTCTTAAGTTTAGTGTCATGTCAGGAGTCGTTAAAAACAAGTTTATTTTACTACTATTAGATCACCTCATTAAGAAATTAGCATAAACGGCACAAATGTAACTAACAAATTCATTGTTGATACACAATACAACAACAAATTATTCTAATTCGAAGCTCTATACAAAAGCTTTTGGTTAATATTTTAACAAAACCCTCAAACTCGCGGCTGTTACGAGCACGCTAGTCTGTCCTCTCCTCTTTCAGCCCCGCGTGACACGTAGCGCGCGGCAATAGACAGACTGTCTCATTTTTCTTTTTTCATGGAGGTTCTCCTCTAAATCAGGTGTTTAAGCTCCTGATTTTAAAGCG
>NC_050526.1:1361242-1378064 GCF_002922805.2 Oryzias melastigma
AGCCCCAGCAGACAATCAAGGCGCAGCGAAAACCCAAGCTCCCCCCACCCTTAATCATGGAATCAGCTATGGGAGACCAGAGGGACTGAATTTTTTTTTAAAATTACTTGAACTATATCCTTGAACCATATAGATAATTCCAATTTAGTTGTAGTCAATGCTCGTCAAAGACATAGTATTACTGATTTCAGCAATGTTGCACAAAAGTGTCTATAATTTGTTGCACAAAATAAGAAAAGTTGTTTATTATGATTGTGTTTAAGCTAAAAAACATAAATAGGGATATATTTTCCCAAAAAACATGTTCTTCTATATAATGTTAGTTATTAGAGAGGATATTTTACCAATTATTGCAGTATCGCGATATTATCGATATTGTGAGCCATGTATCGCGTATGGTATCGTGAGGTACCAAGTGATTCCCAGCCCTAGTAATGAACAATGAGATAATCGCTAAGATCTCCTGGAGAGAAGGATGCATGACATGGATCAATAAGCATAGATGAATAATGTGACTCTCACGGGACTCCAACTACAACCCAGGGCGCAGCCTGGTGCTACCAACGTTAGCATGGAAGCTAATGGAACTGTTTGGATGCTAACTCGACCGCAGAGGATCAAGTTGGAGCATTTCTTGCTTCTAAACGGATTTCCTTGGACCTAAATACTGTTGAGGTCTGTCATCCGCTTCCTCTGAGAAAGAATACGGATAAACCAGCGATCCTGATCAGGTTTGTGAATCGAAAGCACAAGATAGCTCTGATAAAACAATGCAAACACCTGGAGGGGTCTACAGTGTATCTTAATGAACATTTAAGCAAATATCACACTGAACTGGCGAAGCACGCAAGAATCCTACGCCAGAGGAAATAGATCCACAGCACATGGATCCAGAACTCCGGAATCTTTGTCAAACCACTCGGACCACCGAACCAGACGAAGCCTCTGGAAATAAAATCCATGAAGGACTTTGAGAACTGTGGGATTACGCATGTTTGACCCTTTAATTCAAGCAAAATGGGAAATGTGAACTCAACAAACTGCTGAATGTAAAATTTGACCCGATTCTGAGCTGCAGAACTTGGGCACGTTTCTCTTGAAATGAGACCATCACAATCTCTGTCATAACAACAAAGAACGATTATGTGGCCTTAAACTGGTTCCTGAACTGTAAACCCTGAACTCTAATCACAGAAACAAACTGACAAGATGTGCACACGATTGCACTCCGAGCATAACATTCCAGTGGCTCGTGACGTCGCAGCTCGAGCCCAATCAGCTCTGATGGCCGTGCGACCACGGAGACATGAGCAATGACAAATCATTTGGAAATGATTTGACGGTGGACAAGAGAAGATAGCGCCGATGGTCATGGCATGCCGTCTGTCTGTCGCACAATTCTTTATTGTGTTATTATTTTTAATATGGCTAGTGCAAAATACAAGCGCAATCCTCACATATGACAGAAACACACTACTGGATCTAAACTTTTCTTTTCTTCCGGCCTCTCCGGCTGTTTGTTTGGATTTTGAGCCAGTGGAGCCGGTCTGTATGGGAGTGCCAGCGTTTCTGCGTCGGACAGCTGTTTTCCGCAGCGTCAGGCATCGGCGGCGCTGGGGGAAACGAAGCGGGAGAATCGTTCGCCTTCGTGCCTGCTATCCCAGCTCTTGGGCTGACGTGTCCCGCGCCTGTACCCCTGGAAGCGGCCTGTTTGCCCCGTGGAGATTATTTTCGCGTCCGAAGCCGTGCCTGATTCCTGTGGTCGGAGGAAACTTGGAGGCCGACTCCCCTGTCAGAGCAACAATTCTACTCCAATATTATCTCCGCTGCCTCGGGTGATCAACGGATCCTTTTTAACACTTGGGGCTCTTTATTGGACTCAGGTGGGAGTGGAAATTCTATGGAGAGCTCTGTGGAAAATTGTGAAAAGTTTTGTGTATTTTTTATGGACAAGGTTGCTGGCATCAGGTCCTCTCTTACGCAATGCTCCACCACTCTCCACCAACTCCATCGACACCAGTTGCTAAGCTGGAATCATTCTCACTGGTGTCCCTGATTGAACTTGAAAGAGTGGTATCAAGACTTAAACCAGCCGGGTCCTCTCATGACGTTCTGCCAGCTTGGTTTTTAAAAAAAATCTTTTCAGTGTTGGGACCAGCAGTTTTAACTATTTTAAACACTAGTCTTGAGTCCACTCATGTTCCAAAAAGTTTTAAACAAGCAGTAGTGAGGCCGCTGCTTAAAAAACAAGGACTCGACACTGCATTGTTTTCTAACTACAGGCCGATTTCCCACCTACCTTTTTGTGCTAAAGTCCTGGAGAACATTATTTATAAACAGTTGATCACTTTTTTAAATGCACATGAGGTCCTGGAACCTTTACAGTCGGGGTTTAGGTCCGGGCATAGCACAGAAACTGCACTTTAAAAATTTTTTAATGATGTTTTAATAGCAACAGATACAGGTAATCTGGTTGTTCTTTTATTATTAGATTTTTCTGCGGCCTTCGACACAGTTGATCATGAGATCCTGATTGGTCGACTGGAGCAATGGTCTGGGCTTTCGGGGGAAGCTCTACAGTGGATGCAGTCTTATCTTACGGACCGGTCCTTCTGTGTACAAATGGGCTCTCACTCATTCAAGTGTTACCCCCTGAAGTGGGGGGTCCCCCAGGGGTCGGTTCTGGGCCCTCTGCTTTTTTCTATTTATTTGCTGCCACTGAGAGTGTTGTTTCGGAAGCATAAGGTGGAATTCCACCTCTATGCTGACGATTGCCAGATTTATGTCCCTATATGTAAGGGACCAGACCGCAGCATTAAAACAATAATTGACTGCCTTGCTGAAGTCAAGCTGTGGATGTCGGAAAACTTTCTTGGCCTAAATGAAAAGAAAACTGAGGTGATTGTGTTTTCCCCTAGTGGTGGAAAGGATCATAGCATCGATCTCCTCTCTCTTGCCCCGTTTGAACAGTCTGTGGTCACAAGCTTGGGTGTTGATCTATCTTGATGCTGCTCTGAAACTCGACCTCCAAATAAATGTGGTGACCAGGTCCTGCTTTTTTCAGATGCGGCGACTAGCAAGGATCAAGTCGTTTATTTATAAAAACAACCTTGAAATTGTCGCTCATGCCTTTATGCTGTCCAGACTTTATTATTGCAGCTCTCTATATGCTGGGTTACCAAAGGCTTCAGTAGCCAGGCTGCAACTGGTCCAAAATGCAGCAGCAAGATTTATTTGTGGGGCAAAAAAGTTTGACCACATAACCCCGATCTTGGCTTCTTTGAACTGGCTCCCAGTGCAATACTTGATTTTTATCAAAATTCTTGTTTTTACTTTTAAGTCACTGGCAGGGACGGCACCTCCTTACATCTCCAGTCTGGTTTTAAAATACTCCCCCACCAAGTCCTTACGCTCCGCAGACCAGTGCACGCTACTGGTTCCCAGAACCAAACGTAAGTTCCGGGGGGACCGTGCTTTTTCTGTGTTGGCTCCCAAACTATGGAATCAGTTGCCACCAGCTATTAGAGAGATCACGCTTTTGGAGTGTTTTAAAAAAGAATTGTTCCTCCACTACAGCCTTTTACCATCAGCCTAGCCTTTTATTCTATTTTATGGTGGTTTTATTTTTGTTTTAAAATTGTTTTATTGATTTTATCATTGTTTTTAAATTGTTTTACTTGGTTTTATGTCTTTTATCCTTTTTTATGTTTTACTATTGCACAGTGCTCTGTTTTTGTTTTTCCTTCTGTACAGCACTTTGGGCCTCCTTGACTGGTATTTATATTTATTTATTTAGTAGGGACGGATATAAAAACATAGACATACAGCAAAGCAGTAGTCCAATGCCCATATCATCATGCTTGTAGCAGGAGCTAATTTGCAGCATTTGTCCCCTGATGGGCTTTTTATACAATAAAATAATCGTGATAAGGCATAAAATGAAGTGACTGGTTACAAAATGACAAAATTGTCTAAAAACAGAGACTTGTTAAAGAGATAAATATATACGTACACACACATATACATACATGCATACATACACCTAAGCAAACCTCACTCAAACATGTGTGCAACGCTGCTGCTGGTACAGCCAGGACTTTGTCTGTTTTTTTAAAAAGACTGAAGCTGGTCATAGATTTCAAATCAGCAGGAAGTGAATTCCAGAGTCCTGTTCCCTTCACAGAGAGAGCAGACTGAGCAAAATTCAATTCAATTCAATTTTATTTATATAGCCCAATATCACAAATTCAATTTGCCTCATTGGGCTTCATGCCTGTAGTTTTTACAGATGCACAGATGGAGTCATAAAATATGCACAATAGGTAAAAACTAAACAGTTTTGCGAAAGGGAACATTGCAGTTTCCACTTGAGGCTGCTCTAGTGGGTCTGCTGGAACTCTCTAGTTTATAAATTAAAGTAGTGGTGGTGGAAGGTGCTTTATAAATCAATAAATGAAATGAAAAAATGAAATGTAAACCACAGGTTTACACTGGTTTGGTGCTACAATATTTACAACATTGCAATTAAGATTGCAGACAAAAGAGAGTACAGATTTTGCCAGTAATTATATGAACAAGGAAAAAAAAAGGTTCAGCTCAGTGCAAATTAATGGTTACTATGTTTAAACTTGATCTCATGTACTTTTTTTTGCGGCCGACTTAATATTTCTCTTCACAAAAACTGTCAAACTGTAAGCTAATACATTGCTGGCACAATGGAATTATCTTAATTTAACATTGAATAAAATGCTGTGGACTATTGTTGCTTTGAAACAGTTAAAAACGAGAGGGGCCGCTAGAGAGACTTCCACTTCCGGTATTCGGGTTAACGTCCATCGGCCATGACATCCGCCATGTTTGCCTGCAGCCGGGTGCCTCTCAAAATTTGGGAATATGTGAGTCAACAATCAAGCCAATTTTGAAAAGCTTTCCGTCGTTGCTGGTAGCCTTGTTATCACTGAAACGTAGGTAATGATTGATTTTTATCCTGTCTGTCTCGAGACTTTTCATCTGCCTCATGCTGCACTCTTTATGCACTAGACCAGTACATCCTTGACCGAGGTAAACCAAAAATGCTTGTGTACTCCAGTATCAATAAACTACTCCAGTGAAGACCCATCTACTTTGAGGACATGGTCTCGATTTTGCTGTGTGCAGTACATGTTTCTTTGTACAGAAATATTGTCCAAAAGGTATTCATCAAAAAACTGTCTGAAGTATTTGATGGGAAGTCTTACTGAGTCAGCTTCAGGAAGAGCAATTCGAGTCATGAGTTATAGCTGTTAAAATCCGAGTTTAATTTAAAGTTGTAAATTAATGACTCAAGTCTATGTCTTGCGACTCAAATCCACACCTGTAGACTTCAAGATTCCCATGATCCCGAAAGGGATTTAGAGGATGTAGGAAATGGATGGTAGGACTGATGGACTTCTAAAGTTTCAAATTGTAGGGCTTCTCACTGAGGTGATTAAAAATGTATTTGATAACAACACAAAAAACATTCACAGGTCTCATACTGTCTTGTATTTGTGTCCTTGCAGTCCTCCCCCAGCATTGGTTGATAAAAGAGGAAGATCTCTGCAACCAGCAGAGGAACTTCCGAGTGGCACAGAATGATCCAGAACCTACACAGACAAAAGAGGAACTGGGGGAACCAGAACTTCAACAGAGAGAAGAGGAGCAGGAAGAACGAGAACCCCAACAGACTGAGGAGAAGGAGGAACCACAAACTATACAGATTAAGGAGACTTATACCTTGATGGAGATTTCTACTTTTGAGGGACATGTTTTTACAGAATCAGATGGAAACAATCAGCAGAGCTTTACTGTAACTGATAGTCAGGATGAAGAAGGAAACCAACATGAAGAATCAACTCCAGATGAAGAGATAGAGCCACAGAACAGAGATCAGAGTAAGAGAAGAGACAGAAGTCATGTCAAAAGTGTGGGTGGCTCTCACAGTCAGTGTGACTTCAATGTTCAAGACAAGTTCAAGAAAACAACTTTGGTTAAGAAAACCAAACAATCCCCAAAAGAAAAGAGACTGGTGCATATAAAGTCTGGTAAAGGAACAAGAACTGCTCATAATATGTCTGCCAACATGAAAACTAAGTCTGATGAAGGACCTTATGTCTGTAAAGAATGTGGTAAAAATGTTGGCTCCTGGTTCAAATTTAGAACTCACATTACAACTCACACAAGAGAGAAGACTTTTTCTTGTAAAGAATGTGATAAACATTTTAGCCTTTTATCTTCTCTCAAAACACACATGAGAACTCACAGGGGAGAGAAACCTCTCTGTGGTAAAGAATCTGATAGGAGTACTAAGCAAAGAGCTTCCCTCAAAGCACACATGAGAACTTGTATAGAAGACGAGCTTTTTACGTGTAAAGAATGTGACAGAAGTTTTAGTCGAATATATAATCTCAAATCACACATGAGTACTCACACAGGAGAGAAGCCTTTTACGTGTAAAGAATGTGACAGAAGTTTTAGGCGAGTTTCTAATCTAAAAAAACACGTGAATATTCATAGAGGAGAGAAGCCTTTTACGTGTCAAGAATGTGACAGAAGTTTTAGTCAAATATCTAATCTCAAATCACACATGAGAACTCATACAGGAGAGAAGCCTTTTACTTGTAAAGAATGTGACAGAAGTTTTAGTCATATATATACTCTCAAAACACACATGAGAATTCATACAGGAGAGAAGCCTTTTACGTGTAAAGAATGTGACAGAAGTTTTAGTCATTTAAATAGTCTCAAAGAACACATGAGAACTCATACAGGAGAGAAGCCTTTTACGTGTAAAGAATGTGACAGAAGTTTTAGTCAGATAAGTAGTCTCAAAGAACACAAGAGAACTCATACAGGAGAGAAGCCTTTTACGTGTAAAGAATGTGACAGAAGTTTTAGTCGAATATCTAATCTCAAAAGACACATGACAATTCATACTGGAGAGAAGCCTTTTACAAGTAAAGAATGTGATACGGATTTTTGTTAATCATCTCATCTTAAACATTAGAACTCACACAGGAGAGAAGCCCTTTTCTTGTAAAGAGTGTCCAAAACATTTTGGTCATATGCATAGTCTCAAATACACATGAGAACTCATACACGAGAGAAGCCTTTTTCTTGTAAAGAATGTGACAAAAGTTATAGTCAAACAGTCTCAATACACACATGAGAACTCACCCAGGAGAGAGGCCTTTTCCTTGTACAGAATGTGATTAAAGTCTTAGACGGCTAGCTAATCTCAAAATACACATAAGAACTCATACAGGAGAGAAGCCTTTTACGTGTAGAGCATGTAACCGAAGTTTTGGGAAAATAACTAGTCTCAAAAGACACATGAGAACTCATTCAGGAGAGAAGCCTTTTTTTAGACAAAAATTTTAATTGGCAGTGAAGTTAAAATTTACAACTTAAAGAAAAGGAAAATTCACAGCAAGTATGAGGAAGAGAAGAAAGTAATTTATATAGAAAATTGAAATTTTGTTAAAAAATATTATTTTCCTTTTTTAAAAGAAAGAATTATTTTCCTAAGATTTTAAATATCTAACCCATTTTTTTGGTGATGTTATTTAAGAGGTAATGAAAACACAAGGTTTTCCTTCTCATAAATTTGAATTTAAAACATGAATAAATATTCAAAACTCTAGAGGGCCCACGCAAATCTGCTAAATAACTCCCAACAGTTGCTGAGCCTTAAAAGAGCCTATATCGTGAAAAATCCCCTTTTTAGAGTTTTTAAGTGTATAATAATGTTATTCTCTCACACAAAAAACACTAGCAAAGCAGTATGTTGCTCGATTTATCTCTGACCAATGCTCTTCAACCTTGTTCTCTGAGTACCCAGCCCAAACACTGAAATGACTGGGTCTTCATATTCATACATATGAATGTGGGGGAGCAGGAAGTGTGTGCACCCAGCACCTCCCTCATGCTAAACACCTTTAAGGCCTTGTCCACACGTACCCGGGTATCTGCTAAAACGAATATATTTCTATACGTTTCGGCCTATCGTCCACACGAAACCGGAGATTTCAGTCACTGAAAACGGTGGTTTTGGAAAACTCCGGCTAAAGTGAAGATTTTGGAAAACTCCGGTTCTGCGTCTGCGTGTGGACATGAATGAATGAATGAGGGTGATTTGCATTTTCAAACGTAATTTTTTGCGACAATTAATGCATACACGTCAGTACTAGCTGCGTTTCCATTACACATTTGTGCAAAACTTTATCTAAATTCTAGGAATTTTGAAAAAAACAATGATTGGAAATGACCCTGTTTCCATTAAATCATCATTTTGCGATAAAGCACAAACCAACTCACGCAATATGTCATTAAAAGCACGACGATAAATGAGAACAAGTATTTTTTTTTTATTTGATTCACTAAAAAAGGAGCATTGCGGTGACGTCACAGCTCTGTCTGGAGAGCGCGTGCAACGCAGAGTCTATTGACAGTCTCAGGTGCACGTGAGAAACCTGTTCAGCGTTTTTTTTTTTAAATTACCATTCCAGCAAGTAAGCTTCTGGACCTTTTTCTGTTTAAAAACAAGACGAGATGCATTTAAGTTTATGTCCCTGCTCTCGTGCTTTTCCTCAAACGAGAGTTCAGCATCTTCAGACTCCAAGCTGCAGAAGTGTAGCTGCAGATGAAGCCGTGAAGCTGTTTGATCTCTCCTGCCTTCCGCGTGTTGTGCTCAGGACAGACACACAAAGAGGCGCATCTATTTCGAAACAAGTGTTTCCAAAACAGTTTCGCGAAAAATGTCAGTTTCGATACGTCCCCAAATACCACCTACTGTAAGCGCATAAACTTTTTTTTTCGAAAAATGCGAATTTTTTTCGAAATTGTGGTGTTGCCATTAGGAGGATTTATTATCGAAATTCCAATTTTCCACTGTCAACTACTGTTCTGACAAGCTCATAACCGCGTCTAAGAGCGCAAGTATCCGGGGGCGTGTGGATGGAATTATGTTTAAAACGATCACGTGTGGACGCAACACTTTTTCTAAAACGGAGGTCAGCAGATATGTGTTTGTAGAAATACCCGGCTACGTGTGGACATGGCCTAAAACTTCTGGAATTTAAAACTTCTTTTCAGAAGTGGTTCTGCTAGCACCTTTTCTGCACAGACAGCAAAGGCTCGCTCGGCCCACAAAGAGCGAAGGTGGTGCCTCAGTGAGTGAACTTTCTTGCAGTCAAGAAGAAAAAGGAGTTTGCAGAAATATAGCATTCCCCTTTATTCCCTGGGATTAGGGACCGAGACATCTGCGAGTGGGTGGGGTGGGTGGTCACCGTTTTCTTTATATCCGTTCCCCTCTTGGGAAATTCCTACCGCACCTTTAGGAACAAAAGTTACATAGAAGCATCTTAAATCGTCTTAGTTTTTGTGATGAACTGGAGAAGTCACATGATAGAAACATTTTATAAATACGTGAATTGATGAATACTGAAAAGCGAATAAGCAGGGCAACACTGTAACTCATTTACATTTTTAGATTTAGATTTATTTCAAACATAAAGAAAAAAATACAAAGCATAAAACACAGAAAAAAACCCAAAAAACAATACAATCTCAGTTTGTAAAGAAAATGTCACAAACTGCAAATTAAAAAATGTTCATGAAATACACTTTTAAATAGATTTTTTTATGACAGTAAGATTTAATTTTTAAAGAAATGTTAATGTTGATTTTTGAATTTTGTACTTTTATGATATTGTTAAGGTAACCATTGTGGTTGTAGTTAAAGCTGAAACGATGCTGTCTAATACTGCTTTCACACCGAACGCAGCAGGCGCGTCAAATTCGTGTCTGCTTCTTCTTTTTTGACACCTGTCAAATTTACTGCTCAATGCCTTGACGCTCCTGCCACTGAGCAACCTCCAAAGTTGTTCTGAAATTCATTCGTTTTCACTTCTTGGATTTTGCTCAGCGAGTAGCTTGGGTTTATAAGTTTTGAAAAACTCTACAGAGTCACTGTCAAGCATATCGCTGTGTTTGTTTTCACCACATCTTTCAAAGTCTTTGGGTTCTGTAGGCCGTTTTAAACATTACTTCAGTCTGTCTGTGGTTCAGGTTGAGCTCTAACCATAAAGGGGGGAATAGTAATAAAACTGGGCGAACTCTTTATAATTGTCTTGATGAAAATAAGAAAAACATCAGAAACCCATTAAGCTAGAGCGGTCCCACGAGCTACAACGATACTCGCGGCGGATCTCGATGTTGCTGGGCAGCTAACCGCCCGGTCCAATGCTGGACAGCCCGGACAGTAGACCTCGCTAGATTTACAAGAGGCCTGGGGAGTAGACCTTGCTAGATTTACAAGACGCCTGGACAGTAGCGACAGCTATCAACTCCGCCGGAACCTGAGCCGTGCGACAGCTATCAGCTCCTCTGGGGAGTGGAGCTCAATAGCTCTCTAAGCTATCCACCGGCCCGCTAGCTAGCATAGCTGTCCATCCAACTCAATGAGCTCTGTGACGGACTGGCGATCTATCCAGGATGTATCCCGCCTTCGCCCAACAATAACTGGGACAGTTTCCGGGAATCTAGCAGCCCCCACTGGTTGATCAAATTACCAAAATCCTCGCATCGAGCCGCCATATGGAATGTTTATTCTTACTCTTTGATCTGGTCACTGAAAACGTCACGTGCCCAAAACTGGGTCCCTGATTGGTTGACGTGCCCAGGAAATAGCGCAGTGGCAGATCGGGTCTTTACATTGACTTAACATCAAGACCTTACGTCTCCGCTGCGCCTGCCACGTTCAGTGTGAAGGTACCATTAGTCTTTGTGTTACCATGACAACATTAGGTATATTTTTAAACTTCTCTAAGTCTTTTTAAATTTGTATGTGATTTGCAAACTTTTCAATATTGTCTAAAAATAAAATAATTAGTCTTTATTTTGTTGAGTCATGTTAGTAAACAGTTTTGTGAAGGAAAGAATTTGTAAAAATGTATTAAGGAAGAGTGTGACTGGTGTTTGTGTTGTTGTGATTCCTGTTTTCTAGTAGAGATTAGAAATGTTTCTCTGTTCTTTTTAGTTCTCAGTGTTCTGTTCCAATCTTTCCTGTGAAGAATAAAGTGGACGTGAACATCAGTCAGAAGTGTGGAGTCTTTGCCACAGTGTGGCTTTCTGCTGTTTGTTGGTTCTCTGCGGGTTCCAAAGTGGAACTCCTCAAGTCCAGTTCTGACTGCTGAACCCAGGACTGAGGTCAGATCACAGAGCTCCATCTCTACAAGAAGTCTGCTCAAATCCACACAAAGAGATAAACCTCTTCCCTCTCCCCGGTCACTTCCTTCAGCCCCTCTGGGGGGACCCTGAGATGTTCCCTGGTTGACTGAGAGACCTAGTCTGTCCAGCGTGTCCTGGTCTCTACTGTGTGCGTTGTGAACAAGATGGAGGTGGTAAAGGTCAAACAAAGGTCATATGAGGACTTGTATGACAGGTTGGATTCAAAGGAGGGAGATATGAATCAGTACAGGTGAGGCAGAGAAACAGAGATGGAAGGATGAGCAGCAGGTCAGGGCTGTGTACAATGCGTGAGCAGCTCAGTAAACTGTTAGTTGAGATGAATGTTGGAGGCCAACATCTGCTCTTGAAGTCATGACTGTCAGAAGTCCAATCCTTCTACTGTCAATCAAAGTGTTGAGTCAGAAAAAGCTTTTGATGGAGTCCCAGTAAAACAGGATGTTTTTCAGTGGAGACAATGAAGCTGAGTCTAGACTTTGTAACTATGACCTGTCAGAGCAGAGTCAACATGGAAGAACCGCCCATCCATGCAGCTGCCGCTTCTAAAGGCCAACTCCACTCAACAGTCTTCTACTGGTCACACTTTGATCTGGGTTTGATTGGTTTGCTATGGTTTTGGGTTTAGCTTTTAATTTGAAGGTTTAATCAAACTACTAAACAACAGCAAATGTGTTTTTTTTAAATAGAAAACTGCATGAAAATAAGTCTTTTATGAGAACATTAAACTAATGTGTAGAATCACATCTTTTATAATGAATGAATGAAGCTGAAAGAGGAACGCAGAGATCATACATTCAGAGGTTCTTCGGAGCCTCAAGAATCCGTTCTTTGAAGACAATAGAGCTCAAAGAATCAGACCTGTTAGCTGAACTTCCATCACCTAAAGGTGGACCAGATCTTTATTCTATCGGTTCAGATTGATCATTCCTGTTTGCCATGATTGTTTTCAGCTTGAGACGCAATAGAAATCAACCAAACGCCAAACTAGAGTTCCATGTGAGCTAAACTCCAGCAGTGATCCGATTACTTCATTGGTGGAGTTTCCCTACAGTAAAGCTGAGCGTCTGTATCAGCTCCTTCATCATCCTTGACCGGAGATGGTCTTCTGTTGAAGGCTGCCCTGAAGCATTCTCCACCAGCTCGTCCTCCACCGTATCCTGCTCTGATGAAGTCATCAACTCCTCTGGAGAAGCACTTTGGTTCCATGTGATGTTCCAGCTGCAAACGGATCAAATGAGCAACCTAAAACACTCTTCTCCTCACATTTACAAACAAAAGAAAACGTAGAAAGATTTGGAGCAGTGACTACACGAAAGAACAAACAGAAACTTCAGATTTTGAATGAATTTCTTTAAACCACAAAGTGTCAGAGTCCAGGAGCAGAGGGCCGGTGTCCTACATGTTTTCTAACAAACCTGCCATTGAAACTCCTTATTAGCTAAACACACCTGATCAGGTAATCAGCAGCAGATGAGGCAGGATCTCTAAAAACCAGCAGAATGCCCGAAGTCTTGACAGATGACCTCACGATGAGTTCTTCTATCAGTCAGTCTACATTGGTGAGACTCCTGGTGTGAACAGATTACTTTGATCCAGATTTGAACCACAACACATAGTACTGACCTCAATCCGATCACTGAATCCTCAATATTCTGATCTGGACTCAGACGCCTTGTCCATTAGGCCACATGGTCTGTAAGAAGCCACAGAGCTGATAGTTCTGGTTCTGATCCATCAGGTCTCACTAGCAACATCAGAAGCAGGTTTCATGTTTGTGAGGACCTTGTGAAGAACAGCTCAGTTCCAGATCACATCATGATGTTTGATGTTTTCTTCATTCCAGGAAATCATCCCTGTCTCCTTTGATCTGTGCTGAGTCAGCACTTTCACTTCTCTTTCTTTAGACTTGACATCAATCATTTAGGATTTATTGATCAAGAGGATTTATGGACAGAAAATCTAAAGTAAATGATTATCCAGTAAGTCTTTTATTTTGAAATTCTTCAAGGAGGGAGCAGTTGTCACCGTGAAGTCACCGTGGTGGTTTGATTCCAGGTGGATGCTCCTCCTCCCTCTCTCACACTAGATGTGTTTGAGATGACCTAGCACCTCGCCTGCTTCATCGGCTGCTGGTGGGGGCGGGGAAAGGCGCCTGAGATGAAGGAGAACGGCGAGACTTTTCAAGAAGAAGGAGCTGGGGGTTGTCCTCAACATTCGGTTGAATTTTAATATGCCTCCCCCCTTACTATTATGTGGGCTGTGATGTCTTTTATATTATTTTTAACATTTGTCAAAGTAAAACAGATGAAATTCATCCAGTGGCTATATTTTATGTGCACTATCCCAAATAAACAAATAAAATAGAATTTAAAGTTAATTTTAAATGGCGTATACTTGTATAGTGCTTTCTACCCTCCTTCGAGGGCCCAAAGCACTTAACAGTCACAGACCCATTCACACACGCAAAGGCAACAATAACACACATGACCACAGATTATTTGAAATATTGTTTATTTTTCATCAGGGATTCAATATCCTTTCAGGAAGAGTTACAAAATACACAGATTTCCTTCATGTAGCACAAGTTACTCCTGATCAGTTTCACGTCAAACTACAAGAACTGTCAGGACACCCTTCCCCACAATGCATTGTTTTGTGGTCACCAAGGCGGCCTGCAGCCAGCGCAGTACCTATTTTCTGGCTGCGCTGGCTTAGGAAGGCGCCTTGAACCCGCCCTTTTGTGGCGATACTTCATGACGGCGCAGATTTGACGTTGGTGACAGAAACTAACCAACATACACCACGCTGCAGGCAATCCACCTTGGTCATCTCAAACACACTTACTGACTTTTCTGATGTTCAGAGTCGTGGTTCAGCTTCCAATAAACTGTAGTTCTGTTTTAGAACACTGAAGTTCATCAGGAGAGTTCAGGTGGAGGAGAAGAAAATAACATTTTCAAACATCATTTGTATTTTTGTTTCATTCAAGTCTCTGATGAAGGGATTTGAGTTGTTTGTATTTATACATGTATTCGTCTTTTTCTGGGTAAACGTTACTTTTTAAACATTATTTTGAAAGAGCCAGTGAGGCAAAACAACATAATATAACAACATAATAATCATAAAATTCTGCCGTGAAATCCTGGAGGGTCTGATTGACACCTGCTTTTCATCATTATTCATTTGTTTTATCATGTCTGTCAAAATGATCTAAACTTGTCCAGGCAGAATAGTCATTGTTTGTACAACTAATAATCTTCATTTCATTGATTATGTCTTTGCACACAAACGTGTTGAACATGTTGTCCTCCATTTTAAATGTAATTGCTATTGTGTTTCCATGAAAGTTTGCATACAGTTTTTTAAGGAGATTTACTGAGCCAAAGCCAGTTTGTTTGTTTTATTTTCTTTCCATTTGTACAGTGCTGTGAACGGTTGCAAGTAAACAGTCTAAAGAGCATTTTCAGTGTTTTTTTAACTGAATTTTCGTTTTCAAAATGCCATGTATGAAATATACTGTAACTGGGACGTGCACAGGCAGAAGTGGTTTTGGGTTCGGGCAGCTGCTCTGGGCATGATAAAACAAATGAATAATGATAAGAAAAAGCAAATAAAAAGTGATACAGTTGTAGAAATTTGTACTTCATCAATTGTTTTGTGTCCAAAAGGATTTGTTTTTTAATTAAATAACATGAAACTGACACTAGGTTGTGCACAAATGACTAAATGTTGTGGATGTTGCTAACTGTTGTGAGAAGTTCAATTATGTTGTGAAAAACGCACTAAATCGATAAAGAGAACTGTAATTCTCACATTCGCTGCAGCACAAGGTGCTTTCAGAGGCTGCGTGGAATTTACACACTCATTTGGTGCTCCATTTCATTGTGACTCACAACTCCAACTCACTGATCAGTATTACACACAATTATGCAAAAATGTTGCATATATTTCTAAATACATATGTTGTTGTTTGCATAACAATAAAAACTCAACAACTTTAAAATATTTATTTTATTGTTCTTCACTAGTTTTAATCTTTACTCTTCTGTAATTGAAAAAACATTTATGATTTGAAGTTTTTTTATTTTTTTATTGTAGATATATTAAAACATGACAATAAATAAACTTTAGAGCTTTGATAAGAGTTGATGCTTTAAAGTAAGGAATGTGTTCATCAAAAGGTTCAGAGAAAAAACGTGTAGTTTGTTAAAACAACATTACATTTCTGTTTTATGTTATAAAACCTGACATAGACTCCACTTTCAAGTTATTATTAGTGTTTTGTTTTTCACGAGAGAATAATTATGAACTGAAACATTCTAAATAAAGGGAATAACTGTTTTGATAAATATGCAACTTTTTATAAGACAAATGTTTGGCTAGTAGAAATCTAATATGGCTGGTAAACTTTGGATGTTCTAACCAATCATAACTAAAAATGTTCCAATCATTTAATTGAAAACAGAAACCATGACTGATTGTTTTCTCTGAAGTAGAGAACAGTATGGTCATTTCAATTTTCAAATCATGGATGTTTTTTAACCTTCATATTTTCTTATATAGTTTTATTTATATAGTAAGTTTTTTAGTTTGTATTATTTAATGAGCTGATAAGTGGCTGGATGGCTCACTGGGCTAAGCGTAGGGCTGATCTCCATCCAGATTGGGTGGACCCTTGATGCTGCTGCCCAACTGGTTCCCTGTGCCCTTCAAATACAGGGTTGTGTCAGGAAGGGCCATCCATCCATCCATCTTCTTCCGCTTCCTCCGGGACAGAGTTGCGGGGGCAGCAGTCTAAGCAAAGATGCCCAGACTTCCCTCTCCCCGGCCACTTCCTCCAGCTCCTCTGGGGGGATCCCGAGGCGTTACCAGGCCAGCCAAGAAACATAATCTCTCCAGCGTTTCCTGGGTCTTCCCCGGGGCCTCCGCCCGGTGGGACATGCCCAGAACATCTCTCCAGGGAGGCGTCCAGGAGGCATCCGGACCAGATGCCCGAACCACCTCAACTGGCTCCTCTCGATGCGGAGGAGAAGCGGCTCTACTCCGAGCTCTCTCCGGGTGACTTTGATACAGTTGACCACGCTATACTACTCAGACGACTGGAAAACTGGGTGGGTCTCACTGGGCCAGTCATCAAAACGTAATTAAAAAACAGGAAATATTATGTGTCATCTGGTAACTTCACATCTGAGCCAACATAAATTACATGTGGAGTGCCCCAAGGCTCCATCCTGGGACCACTTCTATTTAACATCTACATGCTCCCACTGGCCCAGGTTATAAAGAACAACAACATTAGTTACCATAGCTATGCAGATGACACACAGATATATATTAGACTGACACCAGGAGACCGAGGCCCTGTACAGGCTCTTGGTAAATGCATTGAGGACATTAATGACTGGATGTGTCACAACTTACTTCAATTAAACAAAAACAAAACTGAAGTTATTGTCTTTGGGGCTAAAGAAAAAAGGTTAGACGTCACTACAGAGCTTCAATCTATTCAACTAAAAACTACCAACCAGGCCAGAAACTTGGGTGTAGCGATAGACAC
>NC_050526.1:1378325-1386121 GCF_002922805.2 Oryzias melastigma
ACATTAATTGTAAAAACAAGAATGACAATATTAATAGTTTTCATCAGAAATACTTTATTTTGTAACATTGTATTGAGATAAACTTTCTTAACAATAAAACCCTGTAACATAAAATGCCTAACAAAAGCCTAAGTGCAAGTGAAGGGCATTTTAAATTCAAAACTTCAATCAGCGTTCAGTAAAATAAAATTAAAAAAACATCAAAAATAAAATTTCCATAACACTTTCATGTTCATTTTTTGTCAGGACCAAATCTTTTCCTCCTCTGCTGAACTACAGTAATAAATGAAATAGAGATTTATCATTTCCAATGAACTTTTGTTTTTTAAAACATTAAAGACTGAGAAAAGCGGGATACACTGTGGATAGTTTGACAGTCTGTTACTGCCGCCGTGTTCTCTGGCTGCAGCTCGATGCAGCGACGTCTCCAGCGGAGCTCACGGATGAATATGGCGGCAGACAGACCGCTATGTGGGGCTGGATCACGCTTAAACCTCCAGAACATTTAAAATGTCCCCCGGTGCGCTTGCTGTTCGGAACGTCGGGGGTGCGCAGCTCTCGGCGCCGGACGCGAGCCGGTACCACCAGACGTGGTACTGGACGCGAACCGGAGCCGGGTTAGGGTGCAGGAGCTCTCCAGGTCCTAGCGCCGGCCGGTTTTAGCTCGCAGCTCAGTGTTTGGAGACCCGCCGGTGATCTAGTGTGAGAGCAGCCGGTGAGCGCGCGCGGTGTGGAAAGGCACGTATGAGAAAGTCCGCGATTAATGCGTCAAAAAAATTGTCGGCGTCAAGCACACGTCAGATTAATGCGTTTTTAACGCGACAAATCTGACAGCCCTAATTAATATGTATTCAAAAGTGTACGTCCGCACTTTTTATCTATGCTTGTTTTAAATTAAAATCTTTTTACTTTCTTTTAATTTTATTTTAATGATGACACGCTTACTATTCCTTTTAATTGTTTCTTTTGATGTTTTATGCAAAGCACTTTGAATT
Source organism: Oryzias melastigma (assembly GCF_002922805.2). Taxonomy (NCBI): domain Eukaryota; kingdom Metazoa; phylum Chordata; class Actinopteri; order Beloniformes; family Adrianichthyidae; genus Oryzias; species Oryzias melastigma. Next base: position 1,379,321 of record NC_050526.1, read on the forward strand.
GTCTCTGTACATGAAATGTGCTATACAAATAAACTTGCCCGGCCTTGTGAAGAATAAAATGGACGTGAACATCAGTCAGAAGTGTGGAGTCTTTCCCACAGTGTGGCTTTCTGCTGTTTGTTGGTTCTCTGCAGGTTCCAAAGCTGGACTCCTCAAGTCCAGTTCTGACTGCTGAGCTCAGGACTGAGGTCAGATCACAGAGCTCCATCCAATCAATTGTTTGTTTCATCAGTCAGATTGACTCTTTGATGTCTTTCTTCAATCTGCCTGTTTCAGCTCTGAAACATCTCCAACTCTTCAGCAAACACCACTTTCTGTAGCAGAGCAGCTTTTCTTGTAGATCTTCATGATCAACATCCAGCTGTTCCAAAGGAACTGAAACCATTGGAAGTGAAGAGACTGTCCACTCACTGAAACCACACTTTGTTCTGTTCTGTACACAGATTTGCTTGTGGTTTTTCAAGAGTTTCTGTTCTGACACCAGTTGTTTTGGTCCAATTCTGACCTCTAGGGGAAGTCTGCTCAGGTGCAGACAAAAAGACGACCCAAAGGAGGACCATTGACTGTATAAGAGAACTGGACTTAGTGAGTGTGACATCATCCATAGAAAATGTCTTACCTCCATCTCCAACCAGATGAAGACAAGTCAGTCCTCATTTTTTTTTTGCTGCTAAAGTTAATTTTATTGATTTTTTTTCATAAACCTAACAACAACAAAATAAAAAAACTACAAGAGTTTCAGGTCAGCACGGTTAAAAGAAAACCAGCAAAATGGCACTATTCAACTTATACAGAGGAAGAAGAGTCTTGTGTATTTAAAAATATCATAAAACGGCTCCACAATCAGCCTGTTTTTTTCCTGGGTAATCTCACACAAAATATAATTAAAGAATGTGACGTAAATGATAAAAAACTTCCCAGGATACATCCAGCTTTTTCAAATCGAACCATTTGGGATTCACATGTACACAGAAACAAGTTTGAACATTAGAGTACAGCATTTGTGAAAAAAGACCCCTCTGGCTTTATATCTTGATGCAACAGTCAATGTCACATCCATCCATCTTCCTGACCGCTTTGTCCCTTTCGGGGTCGCGGGGTGCCGGAGCCTATCCCGGCTACTGAAGGGCGAAGGCGGGGCACACCCTGGACAGGTCGCCAGTCTGTCGCAGGGCCTCAATCACGCACACATTCACTCTCACATTCACGCCTAGGGACAATTTAGAGTCACCAATGAACCTATGAAGCATGTTTTTGGACGGTGGGAGGAAGCCAGAGTCCCCGGTGAAAACCCACGCATGCACGGGGAGAACATGCAAACTCCACACAGAAAGGTCCCAGCCGTGAGTTGAACCGGGGCCTTCTCGCTGTGAGGCAAGAGCGCTAACCACTGCGCCACCGTGCAGCCCCAATGTCACATCCAAGGTTAAAAAAAACACATACTCTACTACTCTACCTCTTCCTGGAGATGGTGCAGGTACACCCGAACTGCCAGTCTGTGAAATGCTCACAAACAATCATTCTGTTCTGTCGATAACTTGTTGGCTCATGCATTAAAAAAAGAAAAACTGTCACAATACACAAAGTTATCAATTCGGCAAATTGAAACGGACCACAGCTGGGCTATCATGCAAAGTGTTCATCTGTCCTTTAACAGAGAAGACTCTGTGAAGTATTTAAATAGAACTTTTGAGATTTGCTTAGGCAAAAACAACTGGCAAGAAATCATGAACAGTTGTGCACATTTGTGCAACACATGTTTTGAAGTCTGTGATGCAGTTATTTGGTAAGCAAACTGCACATCCCTTTCATCAGCACAAAGGTGTTCCATTCCGTGTGCACAGTCCTGACTGGACCGCAGAACAGATTCAGTGAAAAGTCATTTGAAAACACTGCAGGACATGATCCAAAAGATCCCAGAAAAAGACTCAGATGCTTTTTCAGACCCCAAATGCTCTACAAAAGAGGAATATGATGAGGGCAAACAGAATGTGAAAACATCATTCTGGGATCTCCTTTCACAACTTCATTAAAGCAAGTGTACAACAAAGTACAAGCAGAGCAAGAAGAAGAGGATGTCAGACAAGGAGTAGATAAAAACCTTACTTCTGTCCTGAAGTCATAAATGTTCTTTTTAAGAACTACTTGGGCCTTTTCCCATTATGGAGTGGTTTGATGCTGGGTAATTTACAAAGATATGTTCACAATGGAAAGACAGAAGAGGATAGGAAACAAACACAAGAGACACAAATTGCCATGTAGAAAGACGGTTTGGCATAACAAAAAATGTAATCCTCCAGAAGAAGCTAAAACTCCGGCCAGCTTCATTCATCAGGAAAATGCATGTCAACCTTCAAGGAAGGTACAAGAAACACATCAACAACAACTCAAAATTCATAGCAGAAAATAAGTCAAAGCCAAAAATCCTCTTATAATTAATCCAGCCTCTGGCCCGCCCTCCACCTTTAGCAGTAAAACCTGCGAGGAGTTTGCAGTCCACTTCACCACTAAGATAGATGACATTAGGTCCTCTATCCTACACGGGAGGGACCAACAACCCCTTGTTGGTCTTTCTACTGCATGTCCTCCTATCAGTAAAACGCTTGATAGTTTTGTCTTGATTGATGCTGCAACGCTCCGACAGGTGATTTCTCAAATGAAAACCAAAACCTGTTCTCTTGATCCCATCCCCACCTCACTTTTTAAGTCAGTTTTTACGTCCTGCGAGGATGAGCTACTGAGCATCTTGAACTGCTCTCTTCAGAATGGTATCTTCCCTGCATCCCTAAAGACTGCTATGGTGAGACCCATTCTGAAGAAGAGCGATTTAGATGTCTCCAACTTAAACAACTACCATCCAGTATCCAACCTGTCATTTTAAGGTAAAATTTTAGAAAAGCTTGTTTTTATTCAACTGAATAATTTTATTAATGGTAATAATATTTTAGAAAAGTTTCAGTCTGGTTTTAGAGCTCATCATTCAACAGAGATGGCACTCGTCAGGGTCTTAAATGATCTCAGGTCCAATGCTGACATGAGAAAAGTGTCCGTTTTAGTCTCACTGGACCTGAGAGCAGCCTTCGACACAGTTGACCATCCTATCCTTTTAAGCAGACTTCATGACATAGTGGGTATTACTGGGACGACTTTGAACTGGTTTAAATCTTACCTCACAGATAGAGATTTTATTGTTAAATTAAATGATTTTTCCTCTGAAAAACACAGACTGACATGTGGGGTGCCTCAAGGCTCCATCCTGGGTCCCACACTTTTTAATCTATACATGTTTCCACTTGGTGACGTCATCAGGAGACACAGCATTAACTTTCATAGCTATGCTGATGACACTCAACTGTATGTAGCTATGTCTCCTGATGACATGGGACCCATGGACAGCCTTTCAAACTGTATTTTAGATATTAAAAAGTGGATGGGAGAAAACTTCTTGCAGTTCAACCAAGATAAAACTGAGGTCTTGGTTATTGGTTCTGAAGCTGAGAGAGAAAGGGTCCAAGTTTATCTGTCTTCAAACTATATGAATGTTTGTGAATCTTTGTAACACAGTAAGGAACCTCGGTGTGATCCTAGTTTCAGATCTTAGCTTTGAAAAACACATGAATCAAGTCACTAAAACAGCATTTTATCATTTGAGGAATATCGCCCGAGTTAGACCCTTTCTCTCTAGAGCCAGTACTGAAATCTTAATTCATGCTTTCATAACATCAAGAATAAATGACTGCAATGCGCTCCTCTCTGGTGTAAAGAAAACCACACTTAACTGCGTGCAGCTTGTCCAACACTCAGCTACATGTCTTTTAACAAGAACCAGGAAGAGGGAGCACATTACACCAATTTTAAAATCTCTGCACTGGCTCCCTGTCAGCTATAGGATTGATTTTAAGATTCTTTTAATTATTTATAAGTGTGTTTATGGTCTTGGTCTTTCTTTTATATCAGATTTACTTTTAGCTTATGAACCTTCTAGAGCTCTCAGGTCTTCAGACGCGGGCCTGCTGGAGGTCGCTAGAGTCAGGACAAAAACCCACGGCGAGGCCTCTTTTAGATATTATGGGCCTTGTCTGTGGAACAGCCTGCCTGAGGACGTGAGGGCTTCATCCACTGTTGAAGTTTTTAAAAAGAAACTGAAGACACATTTATTTAATTCAGCTTTTATGTAGATTGTATTTGGGATTTAGGATTTTAAGTGGGGCTGCACGGTGGCGCAGTGGTTAGCGCTCTCGCCTCACAGCGAGAAGGCCCCGGTTCGAATCCCGGCTGGGACCTTTCTGTGTGGAGTTTGCATGTTCTCCCCGTGCATGCGTGGGTTTTCACCGGGGACTCCGGCTTCCTCCCACCGTCCAAAAACATGCTTCATAGGTTAATTGGTGACTCTAAATTGTCCCTAGGTGTGAATGTGTGAGTGAATGTGTGTGTGATTGAGGCCCTGCGACAGACTGGCGACCTGTCCAGGGTGTACCCCGCCTTCGCCCATCAGTAGCCGGGATAGGCTCCGGCACCCCCGCGACCCCGAAAGGGAAGAAGCGGTCATGAAAATGGATAGATGGATGGATTTTAAGTGTATATCTTATTGTATCTTAATATGTATTTATTTGTTTTAAGCCATTTACTAAAGTTTTACTTTTTATGTATTAACTTATATTTCATAACAATACATTTGACCTGTTTTTATAGTTTTATACTTTATCTGTTTTATATTTTGTCTATTTTGTCGTTTATTTTTACATTTTATACTTGTATACGAGCGTCTTCTCACTCTTGGCTGGGGTGTGTGTGTTTGGGGTCGTGGAGATGGTCCTGCTTGTCCTCTGGCCTTCCTTGTTCCGTGTCCCCTGAGCTGCCTAGTGTGCCCAGTTGGGTGCACTGGGCCAGGGGGCTGCGGGCTTTGGGCTGGAGGGTGGTGGGGATGAGCGGGACGTCCTCATGTTGCCTAGATGCTGACACTCCAGCCAATAGGAGGACAGAGTGGACACTGCCTTCAGGTTGTTCCTTTGTGATCTACTTACTTTTCTATTTGTATCTGTCTGTTTCTGTTTTTATAATTATGAGGGGCTTATCTTATTATTTTATTGCATGTGTGGGGTATAGTTTTTCTTGTATTTTTATTTGTTTTATGTAGAGCACTTTGAGCTGTTTCTTAACTGGAAAGGTGCTATATAAATAAAATTAATTTGAATCTGAATTTGAGGCCTGTAACAGCAACCAACAAGAATTGGTTTTATGTGGAGTAATTGTATTTCCAGCCATAACACCTCTATTCATAAACAACCCAAATTAGTTCTAACTTTTAAAGGTATCTGATGTTAAACATAAAAAGCTACTCCACCCCAACCCCCAACACTGGCAGGCGGAACGTGATGCCAACCAGGAAGTAACAAAACGTTGCAGTACCGGCACTGACCAGAGAGGCTGGTGCTTAGAGAGGGAAAAATCCCCATAGACTCCCATGTTAAAATCCTCATTTTCAGCCCTCTAATAAACCCCTTTAATGCCTGGTGCTTAAAGTTCTTATTTCATCAATAGCTGCATATTTGATCCATGACAACTCTGAGGGGAGTGAATTTTTTTCTAAGTTTGTATTTTTTTTTAAAACAGCATTTATTTTCGCTTAATGAGGGGGGCGCGGTCTTTGATTGACAGATGACGATCGCAGTGGATTCTGGGAGCTGTGCTCCGGTGTTTTGCTGCTACCTTAAGTCTATGGTTGCTACAGATTTAGCGTTAGCATGGGCGCTATATTTCGGTTTTTGTCCTGCTGCCGTGCTGTAAACTGTTCTAATACGATCTCTGGGAGTCATCTGGTGTCTTTTCTCCGGTAAGTACTAAAAGAATAACTTTATATTTGTTGGAAATAAATCATTAATGTATATTATGATTATTTATTTTAGTTCCAGTAATTCGACCTTTTAAAATTCTCAGTAAAATTAATATCTATTATGTTGAGAGTTTTAAAAAGGACGTTTTCTCAGTATTTGTATTGATAGTTCTTTTCTTTCATCAAAGTTCTAACATATAAGGACATGATTCAGATCTGCTACAGTAACACCAGAATCTCTTCATTCTGAAGTTCAAATGTGAAGACAGAAAACTTTCAGTTAATAAGAACATATAATTAAAATATTTATTTTTTAATAAATGTGTTTAGCTTTGTCTTGTGATTTTAATGTATATTAAATGTTATTTTTTTAAATTGTATCTAATGTTTGTCTTGTATGCTCCTCTTCAGGTCTGCTTCTGGTGGTGAGTGGATTTATAATACAAAATAATCCAAAATTTACATTTTTAGGCGGTAAAATTCTAATTTTATCATATGAAGATGACTCCTGCAGAAGTGTGATTCAATAAAAATCATGTTTAACATATCTTTATTCACTGTTTTAGCATATAGGTAAGACAAAAGGAAATGTGGGTCCAAGTCAGATCTGTACAAAATTTATTTTTGAAGCAGATGAAATGATTCAAAACATTACAAACATTAATCATAGAAAATTCAGAATTAGTTTCCCTTTATTCAAAGTAGGGACCTCTTTACACATGTCATGGTTAGAAACCATCATCTATGATAATACTGTCTGTTTTTATATTTAAAGAATCTAATAAATGATCCTAAAGAGTACATTTCTATCTACTGAAAATAAAATCAGTAAGAAATGAAAGAGAATAAAAGTTTATTGATGGGTTGAAGAGTGAGCAGCTGCTGGACGTTCTCTCCGATCCCAATGACAGCTCCAGACTCCAGACGCCGCCCGTTCACGTCCTCCACAGTGATGAGAGAACCAGGAG
>NC_050526.1:1386645-1388590 GCF_002922805.2 Oryzias melastigma
CGGAAACCCTGCGGGGTCAGAAGTTCCCAGGACGTCCAAAGGGTGCTGCAACTCGAGGAGCCACGGCGGGGCTTTTTATTCTGTGTTCTTCTTCTATTGTATTATTACTGTTCATAAGCGCTCCTCTACCATCTACAACAGGAAGAATCTCAGAGTAAAAGTGAAAGTTGAAAATCCCAGAAATGTTGCTCCATATTTTATGTTTTCACAACTCTGTCCTTTTAAATGTCTGTCTGGGTGTCATATTAACCCAACCGGGCACAAACCGCAATGATTCATTTCTCTTTGATCATGTTTGGCACTTCAGTGCTTTGAAGCAGACGCCACACAAGCAGCTCCTTAATCAGAGTCCCTGATTGGTCACAGCTCTGCACTGCTGAGACTGTGATTGGAAATGTTGAACCGGATTGAAGACGGTGCATGCCCGATTTGTGCGTAGATCTCGAGACCAGACTTAAAAACTTGCGTAGCAACCAACCCCCAACACTGGCAGGCGGAACGTGAAGCCAACCCGGAAGTAACAAAACGTTGCAGTACCGGCACTGACCAGAGAGGCTGGTGCTTAGAGTGAGCAAATTCCCATAGACTCCCATGTTAAAATCCTCATTTTCAGCCCTCTAATAAACCCCTTTAATGCCTGGTGCTTAAAGTTTTTATTTCATCAATAGCTGCATATTTGATCCATGACAACTCTGAGGGGAGTGAATTTTTTTCTATGTTTGTATTTTTTTTTTAAAACAGCATTTTTTTTTGGCTTAATGAGGGGGTGACGATCGTGGTGGATTCTGGGAGCTGTGCTCCGGTGTTTTGCTGGTCTGCTACAGATTTAGCGTTAGCATGAGCGCTATATTTCGGTTTTTGTCCTGCTGCCGTGATGTAAACTGTTCTAATACGCTCTCTGGGAGTCATCTGGTGTGTTTTCTCCTGTAAGTACTAAAAGAATAACTTTATATTTGTTGGAAATAAATCATTAATGTTTATTATGATTATTTATTTTAGTTCCAGTAATTCGATTTTTTAAAATTCTCAGCAACATTAATAACTATTATGTTTAAAGTTTAAAAAAGGACGTTTTCTCAGTATTTTTATTGATAGTTATTTTATTTAATCACAAAGTTATAACATATAAGGACATAATTCAGATCTGCTACAGTAACACCAGAATCTCTTCATGTGAATTTAAAATGTGAAGAATGTGAATTTAAATACTTATCTTTTAACAAATGTGTACATGTTATATTTAGCTTTGTCTTGTGATTTTAATGTATATTCAATTTTATCTTTTTAATTGTATCTAATGTTTATCTTGTATGTTCCTCTTCAGGTCTGCTTCTGGTGGTGAGTGGATTTATAATCCAAAACAGCATTTACATTTAAAGGCAGTAAAATTCTAATTTTAACATATGAAGATGACTCCTGCTGATGTGTGATTCAATAAAAATCATGTTTAACATATCTGAATGACCAGTCTCTTCTGTTTATTCACTGTTTAAGCATATAAGTAAGACAAAAGAAAATGTGGGTCAAAGTCAGATCGTACTAAATTTTTTTTTGAAGCAGATGAAATGATTCAAAACATCCCAAACATTTATCATTGAACATTCAGAATTAGTTTCCCTTTGTTCAAAGTAGGGACCTCTTTACACATGTCATGGTTAGAAACCATCATCTATGATAATACTGTCTTTTATATTTAAAGAATCTAATAAATGATCCTAAAGAGTACATTTCTCTCTACTGAAAATAAAATCAGTAAAAAATGAAAGAGAAATAAAGTTTATTGATGGGTTAAAGAGTGTGCAGCTGCTGGACGTTCTCTCCGATCCCAATGACAGCTCCAGACTCCAGACGTCGCCTGTTCACGTCCTCCACAGTGATGAGAGAACCAGGAGCTGCTCTTCCTTGTAGAATTAAAAATAAAAGATGTCCACCACCGTCTGCCTCA
>NC_050526.1:1388632-1402571 GCF_002922805.2 Oryzias melastigma
AGTAAACAGCTTGGAACAAAAGTTAGAGCCTCGATCTGACTGAATTACTCGAGGAACTCCAAACACAGAAATAAACTGAGATAAGGCCTGCACCACAGATTTAGCAGTAATACTCCGCAAAGGATATGCAGCTGGGTACCGAGTATTCAAACACATCACTGTTAACAAATAACAAGCACCTGACTTAGAGGGTGGCAAATGGCCCACACAATCGATAAGAAGATGCTCAAAGGGAGAGCCAATGGCCGGAATCGGGAAGAGGGGGCCTGATTTTAAAGGCTGGTTTGGTCTTCCAGTAAGCTGACAGGTATGGCAAGACCTGATATACGCTGTAACATCCTTCTTCAACCCAGGCCAAAAGAAATACCTCAGGACCCGGTCATATGTCTTTTTCACTCCCATGTGCCCCGAGTTATCATGAGATACCTGCAGAACAGCCTCCTGTAACTACCACCTGATATACAGGAGCTCCAAGGGTACCATCTAGTTGAGGGGTCCACTTTCTCACCAAGACCTGGTTATGTAAAAAGTAACACTGAGAACGACTCCTAAGTTCATCAGGGGGGCAAACCAGGTCCCGAAGCTTGGACAACGCAGCATCAGATACCTGCTCCCTAACCAAGTCGCTATTTGAAATAGACCATGGTACAGCCGGTGACACAAAATCAGGACTAGAGGGCTTAATTTGTTGATCGGCCTTACTCGCTGAGCGTGTAACAGCGCAGGCTGGAAAAATCTCAGAAGGGCCCACCACACAAACCCCAGACCGACTGCACACCAGGGGGGCAGAATTCACCTTAACTGGAGGGGGCACATCGGCCCAGACACTACTCCCAGCGATGTCATTTCCCAGGATTACTTGTATACCGTCAACTGGCAAGGCTGGACGCACCCCCAATGTGACCTCACCCTGGAAAAAATCACAACAGAGCATTAGGCGATGTCGAGGCACATGCAAAACATCCAGACTTATTTCCATTACAGGGACCTCCGAGCCTGCAAAAGACTCATCAGAAAATGGCAAAACAGATGACACTATGAAAGAATTAGAGGCTCCAGTGTCACGCAAAATCCGCACTCTCACTGGATCCCCACCCCCAACGAGAGACACTGAACCCTCGGTAATGAACGGCAAATAAGTTTGTAATTCAGGTAGGATCCCCGCTGCCCTCTCAGAGAGAACCTGAGGAGCTGATGAGGCACACATTGAAGACTGAGGGGGACCAGGTAGATTCCCCCGTCGAGACCGAAGGAGCTGACATTAATTTTTCCAGTGTCCATACTGGCGACAATAATTACAGACGTCGTTCACGTGCAAAGCCCCCGTTACACGGCGCCCCCGGGAAGATGGGCCATTAGAAAAAACACCAGCGGGAGTGGAGTCATCCCTGCCCGTCAACGAGTGAGTTAAAAAGTAGTCATCTGCCAACGCAGCCGCCTCAGCCACAGTCTTAACCCCACGATCACCGACAAAGGTTGAGACACATGAAGATATGGAAGACTTAAATTGTTCCAAAAGAATGAGCTCCCTCAGCCCCTCAAACGTTGTAACACGCGCAGAAAGACACCATGAATCAAAATGTCGCACAAGCTCCCGCATATAATCCAAGTGAGACTGATCCCCACGTTTACAGCCCCTGAAACGTTGCCTGTAAGCCTCGGGAACCAGCTCATAAGCCTTCAGCACAGCAGCCTTAACAGCTACATAACGAGCCACTTGAGCGCCACTAAGCGCAGAGAACGCATGTTGAGCCTTTCCGGTCAAAACGCACTGCAGCATTAACAACTGCGTCGCCTCAGACCAACCACGAGTTTCCGCCAGACGCTCAAACAAAACAAAAAACGTCTCCGGGTCATTCTCATCGAACTTTGGGACCAAATGTAAATCACCCAAATCATCGGACCGGGCCGCGACTGTAGCCGAACGTTCACCCCGAGCCTTATCTATCTCCAACTGTAGCAGGAGGAGCTCTTTTTGTTGTTCAAAGGTTAGCGTGGAACCGGAGCCAGGAGAGAGCAAATCCGCCCCACTAAGAGGACGGGCGGCGCCAGAAAGTTTCAAAACACCCGACTCCGACAACCCCGTTCGTAGATGGAGTAAAATACGTTCCCTGCCCAGTCTAGCATCACCAATGTCAACATGATAGTGCTCCGCTAGCATGAGCAGCTGTTTCTTAGAACAAACATCCAGCCCCTGTTCCGAAAGGGGAATCAATGAACTCCTCAACAGCGTCCATGTCCATAAAGTAGCCCAAACAAAACAATCGGGAGGTGCAAAACAGGGAGGTGTCCCCGCTAACTGCCTAGCCGTAATCTAGCTAACTCAACCCTAGTCTTCGGGAGGCGTAGCGGGGGGTACTTACGCACTAAAAATCCGCCGGTTGTTTGAAAGCGACCCGACAAGCGGACCACCCCATCCAAACCACGGAAGTGCTCCCGAGCCGATGAAGGGGAAAGGAAAAAGGGAAGCTCTACCCGCCGTACCTCCACACTAAACCAAACACCAGCGGTGAGCCCCCTTCGGGAAACACCGCTAAGCCTATCCGGGAACACCACCCCACCCACACGGCAGCAGCAGGAAAACAAAACAAACAACCGGCACGCCCCCCACCGAACAGACGACGCGGAAAGCCAAAAACCATACGAACGTGCGGACGAGCCCCCACTTTGTTACGGTTGGCTCCAAGCCGTAACAAAGAAAAGGGGAGACGACACCGGTTCCTTACGTTTAGAAACGTTTTATTTTATGTTCCAACCGCCCATCGGACCAAAACCAGGGACATCCAGGAGAGAGGAGGTGGCGACGTCAGACAGCGGCAGCATCAGCCGAAAACCGGAAACAGGAAGCAAGGAGGCCAGCAGGAAACCGAGGAGCAGCGGCGGCGGAAACCCTGCGGGGTAAGAAGTTCCCAGGACGTCCAAAGGGTGCCGCTCTCGAGGAGTCACGGCGGGGCTTTTATTCTGTGTTTTGAAATTATGTGAAGCACTGCACCTGTGCCTGGAAGAACGAAAGAGAGGACAGACAAAGGAGCCAAACCCAGACGGCCCACGGCCGTAACACTCCTCATATTGTAATCACAGCATCATGTGATCATATATCAACAATTTGATTTAACCTTAGAGAAAAACTAAGTGTTACACAATCATATTACTGTTGTGGTGTATTTTTAATGTGTATATAAAGACTGCAGTAACTTAAGACTATAAAAAGACTACAGTTCTTAAGACTAAATAACTTTTATTGAATAAGATATCTTAGGACCACAGAAATAACATGTTCAAATGAGTTGATGTTCAGTTCGTACTAAACTCGTATCACGGGAAAATACGTTTTCATTGTTGTCTAAAAGTCACTTCCACCGCTTTACAGATTGTGTGTAAAACACCAAGTACTCACCTGTAGAGATCCACCGCGGTGCAGCTTTCCTGGAGAATTGAAGCTGTTAGCCATTAGCATGAGGAGCCGCAGACGGCAGAGCTGTGGGCGTGAACTAAAACAAACCGGAGGAAAAGCGGGTGAACTCGGTCCCGCCCATTTTCCCCATATTTGGAACTACTATGTGAGGCGGAGTTAACTCCAGCCAATATGGCTGCGGCCATGAGCTGAATTTTCAGGCTTCATTTCAGGTATACTCCACCCCATTTGCATTTCTATCATGTCTATATGAACTATATAATATATATTTAAGAGAGAGTTATCCTTAGTTGCATCTAAGTGTGTTTCACTCAAAGCTAAAACATGCAAATTATGTTCTCCAAGAATACCAATAATGTCATGTACCTTGTTTCTTAAACTGCAGATATTCAAATGGACAATCTTCAAACCTTTATTTGCTAAAGCCATGATTTAGTGTGCGGTGCGGAGTGTAGTTTCTGTTTTGTCCTGTTGCACTACTTTAGCTCCCAGTCCTACCCTTTTCCTTGGATTCCAGGTTGTGGCAGGTCTCTGGGGTAAACATGGCAGGCTGACTGGCTTTTTGGGTGTCGTGCTCTGGAGCCCACTTTGTGGCGCACCATCAGTGTCGCTGCGGCTGCTGGAACTGCACGGGGGAGTGGATGCCTTCACGTTGGGGGGTCGTTCGGTGACGTCGCGCCATCCCGGGTCACGCTGCGACCACGGTCTCCATGTTGTTCTCTGTACGACAGAATGGTTTTCGTGACACTGGTCCCACGGAAGAGTTTTCGTGAGGCTGCTACCACGGCGCTTTGACACTTCACAGAGTCTGAAGAGGAGGAGAGACCCGGGGGCTCCACAGACCACCGGCTGCTGGACCCTCCATGTGCCAGGCTCACCAGTCGAACCTGCTGACCCACTGTTAAGCCCCCCCTGTCCTGGGATGCTGAAGGAAACTCTCCAAGGCAGGCCTTTGTGACCCTGGTACCACAGAATGGTTTTCGTGACGCTGGTACCACAGCTGTTTGGCACTTTGTCTTTTTTTTTTCTATGTCTCCCTCTCTGATCCCTTTTGTGACACTGGTACCAGAGAATGGTTTTCATGACGCCAGTACAACAGAATGGTTTCCGTGACACTGGTACCATGGAAGACATTTATGAGGCTGGTACCACGGCGCTTTGACACTTCAGAGTCTGAAGGTTTCTTCAGCAGCAGAAAGTTGTTCTCTGACAGACTCTCTTTGAGCAAATGAAGACATGGTTCCTGCAGCTGCAAAAGATCTTCAGCTCCAACAAACACCAAAGTCCTCTGAACAGCAGCAGCTCCGATCATCTGCTAGTCTCACAATCACAGATAAAAGCTCCAAACAGAAACTTTTCTCCTGCTTTGAGATTTCCCTGAAAGTTCCTGTGATCCTGCAGGAGTCAGTTCTGCTCAGCCTGTGCAACACCATCAGGGCAGTTTATTCTCACTTTTTATTAACACTAGTTTGTCAACGGGTGTGGTACTCACAAGTTTTAAACATGTTGTTATTAAACCTTTGATTAAAAAGCCAAACCTGGATAACTCTGTTTTAGCCAACTTTAGGCCCATCTCAAGGTTACCCTTTATTTCAAAATATTTTAGAGAAAGTGGTTTACCTTGAGTTGCAGTCCTTTTTAACCGAGAATGATGTCCTGGAGAAGTTCCAGTATGGTTTTAAAACCCTTCACAGCACAGAATCTGAGCTGCTGAGGGTTTTTAATGACATCTTCCGGGCAAGTGATGATGGAAACTTTGTTGTCCTTCTTTTGCTGGACTTGTCCGCCACTTACGACACTGTGGACCACAATCTTTTACTGCCCAGGTTGAAGGGTTTGGCTGGAATTTATGGTACTGCACTCGACTGGCTTTCATCATATTTAGCTGACAGGACTGTCTGTGTGAGCATGTAGGGATTCTACTGCTCAACTGCTCCACTGTTGTTTGGGGTTCCACAGGGTTCTATTCTAGGACCACTTTTTTTTCTGTGTACCTCCTTCCCCTGGGTTCCATCCTGAGAAAACACGAAGTCTCTTTTCATTGTTATGCTGACGATAGTCAGATTTATCTTCCAATAAGGAAAGGAGGCTCAGTCACAACATCTTGTAGTAGCAGGATTGGACTTCTGATAGTCATGACTTCAAGAGCATTCCAGATGTGGGCCTCCAACGTTCATCTCAACTAACAGTTTACTGAGCTGCTCAAGCATTGTACACAGCCCTGACCTGCTGCTCATCCTTCCATCTCTGTTTCTCCGCCTCACCTGTACTTATCCATCTCTCCCTCCTTTGAATCCAACCTCTCATGTCATGTCGTCATATGATGTTTGTTTGACCTTTACCACCTCCGAATTGTTAACTACACACAGTAGACTCCGGGGAAGACCAAGGGCATGCTGGACAGGCTAGGTCTCTTGGCCAGCCTGGGAACGCCTTGGGGTCCCCCAGAGGAGCTGGAGGAAGTGACCGGAGAGAGGGAAGTGGTTTATCTCTGTGTGGATTTGAGCAGACTTCCTGTAGAGATGGAGCTCTGTGAGCTGAGCTCAGGACTGAGGTCAGCAGTCAGAACTGGACTTGAGGAGTCCAGCTTTGCAACCTGCAGTGAACCAACAAACAGCAGAAAGCCACACTGTGGGAAAGACTCCACACTTCTGACTGATGTTCACGTCCACTTTATTCTTCACAGGAAAGATTGGAACAGAAAATTGAGAACTAAAAATAACAGAGAAACACGTCTAATCTCTACTAGAAAACAGGAATCACAAGAACACAAACACCAGTTTGTTTCTTTATCTACCTCTTCATTAATACATTTTACTAAACCTTTCCTTGACTAAACTATTATTTACTAACATGACTCAACAAAATATAAACTGTAATCATTTTATATTTAGACAATATTGAAATGAATCACATAAAAAGTGTAAAAAAAGAATTTGAGATTTATATAAACATTTCTATAGTTGTAATGGTAACACATAGACTTAACATAAACTACAACCAGTGGTTGCCTTAACAATACCATAAAAGTACAAACAATCTACAAATAAAATCAACATTAACATTTGTTTAAAAATGAAGTATTACTGTCATAATTTTAAAAACATTCTATTTACAAGTGTATTTCATGAACATTTTTTAATAAAATCTGAGTAACAGTTTTCCCTTGCTTACCCCCCCTAAATGAAAGTGTTTCGAAAGCGTTTAGCCTGCGAACGGTGCTAAAAAATTCACACTTCCTGAAAGGAGCTGCTCCCCCACATTCATACGTATGAAAGTGAGGACCCAGTCGATTTCATAGGTTCGGGGTGGAGCTCAGAGAGCAAGGTAGGAGAGCAATGCTCAGAAATGAATAGAGCATAATACCACTTTGCAGGTGTTTTCTTTAAATATACAAATACAGTTTAATACACTTTAAATCTATATAAAAGGGTGTTTTTCATGATATAGACAATTTAAAGGCTCACTGTAGCTTGGCAAGAATTTTTGACTTGTTTAGCAGATTAGCGAGGACTCCCTGGAGTTTTGAATATTATATTTAATCACTTTTTAAAGTGCAAATTTTCTGTGGAGGAAAACTTGTTTTTGTATTGTCTGTTAAATAA
The DNA here is from genome assembly GCF_002922805.2 of Oryzias melastigma. Lineage (NCBI taxonomy): Eukaryota > Metazoa > Chordata > Actinopteri > Beloniformes > Adrianichthyidae > Oryzias > Oryzias melastigma. The sequence goes on from NC_050526.1 coordinate 1,395,653, forward strand.
AATAACCAAAAAAGAGGTTAAATATATAAAAAAACTTAGTGTACCAATTCTATGCAAGATTCCAGCCTCTTTCTTCAAAAATGACTTTTCATGATATTAAAATTTTCTTATTTAAACTCTTATATTCTTCTCCTCGTGATGCCATTGCTTTTAGTTTTCCATTGTTTTTTTTAAGTTCCAAATTTTGAATTTATTCTCAATTACAATTTTTGTCTAGAAAAAGGCTTCTCTCCTGTATGAGTTCTCATGTGTGTATTAAGATTAGACATTTGACTAAAACTTCTGTCACATTCTTTACACATAAAAGGCTTCTCTCCTGTATGAAATCTCATGTGTTTTTTGAGATTAGACATTTGACTAAAACTACTGCCACATTCTTCACATGTAAAAGGCTTCTCTCCTGTATGAGTTCTCATGTGTGTATTAAGATTACATATTTGACTAAAACTCCTGTCACATTCTTTACATTGAAAAGGCTTCTCTCCTGTATGAGTTCTCATGTGTGTCTTGAGATGAGAAATAAGAATAAAACTTCTGTCACATTCTTTACATTTAAAAGGCTTCTCTCCTGTGTGAGTTCTCATGTGTATTTTGAGATGAGGCATTTGACTAAAACTTTTGTCACATTCTTTACATCTAAAAGGCTTCTCTCCTGTATGAACTGTCATGTGTGTTTTGAGACTAGACATTCGACTAAAACTTTTGTCACATTCTTCACATGGAAAAGGCTTTTCTCCTGTGTGAGTTCTCATGTGTATTTTGAGATGAGATCTTAGACCAAAACCTCTGTCACATTCTTTACATATAAAAGTTTTCGCTCGTGTATGAACTGTCATGTGTGTTTTGAGATTAGATATTTGACTAAAAGTACTGCTGCATTCTTTACACGTAAAAGGCTTCTCTCCTGTATGAGTTCTCATGTGTGTTTTGAGACTAGATATTTGACTAAAACTTTTGTCACATTTTTTACACATAAAAGGCTTCTCTCCTGTATGAGTTCTCATGTGTGTTTTGAGATAATATATTAGACTAAAACTTTTATCGCATTCTTTACATTCAAAAGGCTTATGTCCAGTATGAGTTCTCATGTGTGTTTTGAGACTAGATATTTGACTAAAACTTCTGTCACATTCTTTACACGTAAAAGGCTTATCTCCTGTATGAGTTCTCATGTGTGTTTTGAGACTAGATATTTGACTAAAACTTCTGTCACATTCTTGACACGTAAAAGGCTTCTCTCCTGTATGAACTGTCATGTGTGTTTTGAGATTAGATATTTGACTAAAACTTCTGTCACATTCTTTACAAGTAAAATGGTTATTTTCTGTGTGAGTCCTCATATGAGTTCTGAATTTGGACAATGAACCACAACTTTTACCACATTCTTCACAGACATAAGGTCCTTTATCAGACTTAGTTTTCATGTTGGCAGACATATTATGAGCAGTTCTTGTTCCTTTACCAGACTTTAAATGGGAAACTCTCTTGTCTTTTGGGGATGCCTTACTTTTCTTAGCCAAAGTTGCTTTCTTGAACTTTTTTCTAACATCAGAATTACACTGAGTTCCTGACATTTGAGAGCTGTCCACATTTTGGACATGACTTCTGTCTCTTTTCTTCCTCTGATCACTATTCTGTGGCTCTGTCTCTTCATCTGTAGTTGATGTTGATTCTTCATGTTGGTTTCCTTCTTCATCCTGACTCTCAGTTACACTGAAGCTCTTCTGTTTGTTTAGATCTGCTTCACTGTGATCATTTTCCTCACAAGGAATCTCCTTCAAGGAATTAATCTCCTGCCTAAGATTAAGCTGCTCCTCATCCTGACTGATGCAGAACTCTTCTTGGTCTTTTTTTTCCTGTGGAGGTTCTCGTTCCTCAAGCTCCTCTTCAGTCTGTGGAGGTTCTTGTCTCTCTTGCTCTTCAGTCTCTGGAGGTTCAAGTTCCTCCTGCTCATCTTTTATCTGTGGAGGTTCTTGTTCTTCCTGCTCCTTTTGAATCTGTAGAATTTCTAGTTCCACCAGTTCCTCTTTTGTCTGTGTAGGTTCTGGATCATTCTGTTTCACTCTGAAGTTCCTCTGCTGGTTGCAGAGATCTTCCTCTTCTATCAACCAATGCTGGGGGAGGACTGTAGGGACAAAAATACAAGAAAGTATGAGCCCTGTTACAGTTTTTCATATTGTTATCAAATACATTTTAAATCACCTCAGTCAGACGTCCTACAGTTTGACCATCCGTACTACTAGGGCTGTAACAAGTATCCGGGTGCTCAGGTATTCGCGATCTGCTCCCAAAATTTCAAGTACGGATAATCGCCACGTCCAAGATCGCTGATTCGCGATCTTTATAAATGTAGTAAATTGTAGCAAAAGATGATCAAAATATCAATTGGGGACGATGTATTTTTGCTCTGAAATGCAGATTAATGTCAGATTTTAAGTTTACGAACTAAAATTAAGGCGAAAGAGCCGCCGTCGGAAGTAAACACATCTTTGTGATGGTGAAGCTTCCGGTTTTCAAAGTAAAACTAGCGAGAGCTATTTTCCGTTCAAAAACTGAGACTGAATTTCCGCTCACAGACATAACTTCTGAAAAAATTAATTAGCTTTAACATCTGAGATTTAGCTCCAGTATTTATATTATTTTGGTTAAGATAACTTTTCAAAATTTGACGTAATTAACGAAACTCCAGCTTATTCTGAAGAAACAGCCTTGCGCTGCTGAAGGTGGATGTAATCAACGTGAATCAGCTTATTCTGCTGCAGAAAAAAAAGACTATTCATAGGAGCTCTGCAGCAATGTGTGATGCTTAGAGCGTAAAATATTGAAGAACTTTGAAGATAAAAAACTGTGCAGAACATTTTCAGGTTTTGTTGTTAAACAACCCAAAACAAAAGTGATTTTTATCCTTTTTATGTTGTTTTACTGCTGAACCGGAAGTTTGGAAAGCAAAAGAACTTTAAAATGACAAAAAAAAAAGTCTTTTTATCTGAATCTTTGTGTTTTTTTAAATTGGTTTAGTTGATTCTGATCACCTGTTCGAAATAAAGGTATAAATGATGATTAAATATAAATCATTTCAATTTTTATCCATCCAGTAAATAGACATACACATAGCAATAAACATTATAATAAAAAGTAAGAATCGTAGTTCAACTCGTGAATCGTTGCTCTTGATTCGTGAATCGAATCGGATCGCCACCTAAGTGATGATCCACCGCCCTACGTACTACCATCTATTTTCTAAACTCTCTAAATCCTTTCCGGGGTCATGGGAATCTTGAAGTCTTCAGGCGTGGATTTGAGTCACAGGACAAAGACTTGAGTCATTACTTTAGTCCAGGAACTTGAGTCGAGTGCAACGGGTAGCAGATATAATGTCTCAAGACAAATGGGTTGAAAATTAAACATTACATTTCAGTGATAACAAGGCTTCCAACAACAACAGAAATCTATTCAAAATTGGCTTGATTATTGATTCACTTCTCCCCAAATTTCAGGCTCTCCCTCAAAAGCAAATGTTGTGTGTTGATGAGCAAATGGTTCCATTCAGAGGCAGATCATTGCTAAAGCAGAATATTCCCAAAAAGTAATTCATATAAAAGTACCTAGCTGCAGATGGATAGATATTACTGAGACCTGATGGAGCTGATGGATGTCCAACAGAAGTAGTCATAATATGCAAAACGGAAGTCTCAATACGGTGGTTGTATTTACTTTTATAGTACTTTTACTGGTGATTTTATTTTATATGACTGTATTTTATGTTTTGCTATCTTTTTTCTAGGGTTGTTGCGTTTATTTTTAGACTTCTAGTCTGTAAATCCATTTAATCTAAATCGCGGGAGTTGGCAATCTAAACACGGGGGTGGGGGGTGTTAAAAATTGAGACTTAAGTTCTGCTCACTGAGATAAGTTCTGAAAAAAACACAAGCTTTTACACCGGAGCTTTAGCTCCAGTGTTTACATTCTTTGGGTTATGGTAACTCTTCAACAGTTGACGCATTAATGTAATTCCAGCAGCCTCATGCTGATAAGCAGGTCTGCACAGGACTGAAGTGTGTATATAATCAAAGTGAATCTGCTGGATCTGACACGGAATAAAAAGACTTTTTATACTGGCTTTATCAATATATACTGCTCACAAAAATAAAAGGAGCACTTTAAAGAAACACATTAGATACATCAGATCTGAATATGAAGTTGGATATCTATAAATATAATGACAGGGCAGTGTCTTAGGAACAAAAGGATGTCAAGTCTTTTAATGGAAATAAAAGTTTTCAACCTACAGAGGCTCAATTGTGTAGACACCATAAAAGAGTGAAATGAAGATGTGGCAGGCTAGTTAATTTTTTCAAAAACTTAATTTCTGCAACTCAAAATGCTTTTCAGTATCTTGTGTGGCCCCCACCAGCTTGTATGCATGCTTGACAACGTGGCGGCATGCTCCTAATGAGACGACGGATGGTGTCTTGTGGCATTTCCTCGCAGATCTGTGTGAGGACATCCCTGAGCTGTTGTACAGTCTCAGGAGCAACCTGGCGGCGCCTAATGGACCCAAACATAATGTCCCACAGATGTTCTATTGGGTTTAAGTCAGGGGATGGTGAAGGCCATTCAATTGTTTCAATTCCTTCATCCTCCAGGTACTGCCTGCATACTCTTGCCAAGTGAGGCCGGGCATTGTGGTGCATTAGGAGGAAACCAGGACCTACTGCACCAGCGTAGGGTCTGACAATGGGTTCAAGGATTTCATCTGGATACCTTATGGCAGTCAGAGCACCATTTCCTAGGCAGTAGAGGTCTGTGCGTCCCTCCATGGATATGCCTCCCCAGACCATCACTGACCCACCACCAAACCTGTCATGTTGAACCACGTTGTAGGCAGCAGAAGGTTCTCTCTTTGACGTCTATCACTGGTGCTCAGGGTGAACCTGCTCTCGTCTGTGAAAAGTACAGGGCGCCAGTGGCTGACTTGCCAATTCTGGTGTTCTTGAGCAAGTGCCAGTGGAGCTCCACGGTGCTGAGCAGTGAGCACAGGGCCCACTACAGGACGTGGGGCAGGCCACCTTCATGAAGTCTGTTCCTGATTGTTTGAGTAGAGACATTCACACCAGTGGCCCTCTGGAGGTCATTCTGTAGGACACGAGCAGTGCTCAGCCTGTTCCGCCTTGCACAAAGGAGCAGGTATGGGTCCTGCTGAGGGGTTGAGGACCTTCTACGGCCCTGTCCAGCTCTCCCAGAATAACCACCAGTCTCCTGAAATCTCCTCCATGTTCTGGAGATTGTGCTGGGAGACACATTAAACCTTCTTGCTGCAGCACGTGTGGATGTGCCATCCCGGAGAAGTTGGACAACCTGTCCAACTTCTGTAGGGTTAAGGAATCGCCTCATACTGCCAGTAGGGATAATTATCAAGCCAAAATCAGCACGAGTGGAAAACCAGTCAAAAAAGATCAAGAGGGAGAAACTTGAAATGACCTCCACATGTAACACCAGTCCTGTTTTGAGGGTTTTCTAATTGTTGCCACTGAAGTGCACCTGTTGTTAATTCCATGAACACCAATACAGCTGAAATTGATTAACGAGGCCCTCAGCTGCTTAACCAACCAGAAAATTATCAGACAGGTTTAATTCAGTTCATGCCAGGACCAATAAGAAAAAGTGTTCCTTTAATTTTTGTGAGCAGTGTATAATTCATTCAATTAAACGAGTTTTTGTGTGATTCTACACCGCCACACTTCCTCCCTGAAAGAACCTGTCTAGCCCGCTACATTTTACACCTGTGCTTAATCAAAAGTACTACAGCTATGTATAAATGGAGGCAGGAATATTATTCCAGAATAAATCAACTTAAACCTTAATGTCCCGCTCCAATGAAAATCATGTTATTTGAGTTTTCAATATGTATGTGAGGCATTTTTCTTATGAAAGACAACAAATGTAATAAAAAATCATTTTGTTTTCACATTTCCAAGTATTTCTCCTTTTAAATAGCTGTCAAACAAACTGTCTCAAAAAATCTCTGTTTGAATTCATGAGTAGTTAATGCGTCACGATTGTTCTGCTGCACATGTGCACACCTCCTCGTCTGGCCCCGCTACTGTGCCGAGCTCAGGTTCTAGAGAAGAGAATCTTCCCGTTGACTGCAGTGAAATGAGCCGCCGTTCACATTTCTGCGGTCAAATGAGCCGTCACTAGGGCTGCCACGATTAGTCGACTAATCGTCGACTAATCGACTATTAAAATAGTTGACGAATAATTTGGTCGTCGAAGCGTTGTTTTTTGTCCTTGTTTTGATCTTAAAACGACGATTTGCGCTTTCTAATGCTGGGTCTGCCATTGTTTTTGTCACACATGCACAGTGGTGCTAATCCGGTCAGCAGTGATGTCACAGGAAGTTCTTGGTAGGCTCATAACAACACGCTAGCTCAAAAATGTGGGAAACATAAGGAAAATAAAAGAGGAAAAAGTGTCAAATGTAATTTCTGCAAGACAGAACTCGTGTTCCATGAGAGCACTATGGTGATAAATGAACACCTGAAGATGAAGCATGTTGTGACTGAGTTTGATCTAGCTAAGCTAACGTCGGCGCTAACACAGCTAGCTCCGCCGCGGCTGTCATTACTGCGCTGTTTGGAGATGAACCAGAAGATCTGCAGCAGATCCGTGTCTACGGCGCTTCTGTCTACATAGTGAACATTTCATAATCTGCGCTCTTCTAACCAAACGCCGCGAGGACGGCATGGATAATGAATTTATACTGGAAATGAACCGCTCGTCCAAGGCTTCATTCATATTCCTCGCTTCAATCACATTGTTCGGTTTGACAAGCGGATTATGAAACATTCACCGCGCAGACAGAGAGGCTGTGTGTCGGTACGGATCTGCTGCAGAGTTATGGAACGATTTAAAACTA
>NC_050526.1:1404297-1406445 GCF_002922805.2 Oryzias melastigma
ACACACGTGTCCGAACCGTGTCCCGAACCGTGGCTTCTGATCCGTACGGACCACGGATAATCCGTGATCCGCAACACCCCTAATTAAATGTAACTTAAAGTCACAAAAACGACAACAAACAGCAAAACAACCACGACATTAAAGAAGTAACACAGATTTATAGGTTCTCCACCAAACTGAAAATATGAAGTATCGGTCTGCACATGTGCAGTGGATGTAGGTAGTGAAAGAATGAAAGTACTGATGTACATTCTAACATCTCCTGCTTTTCTACCTTTTTAAAAATATAAATTTCCCTCTTTTTATTTATTTTCTTTGTTTATATGGGCACCCTGAGGTTTTTTAAGTATAGGGATATCTTCAGTTCAAAGATGTTATTAGTGTTTTGCTTTAATAAATGAGCCTCAGTGAGCAAATATTTTGAGTGTGTTTATATCTGCAAATAGCTTTTGAAATACTTTATACATGTTTTATTAAATATATGTTTTAAAGCTTTAAAAAAGAATTGCAGGCCTTTATTTAGTTTTCTGTTGTTTATTCTGATTACCTCATTTGATTGAAGTCTTGTTTTAATGCCAGAAACAAAGGAGAAAATCTGCATGATTCATTAAAAGATTGATAAACTATTGTCTTTATTTTAGTTAGAATATAGCTTAAAGTCCTCAAGTTTAAAGATAATGATGATTAAGATGGGTGTTTTACATCCAGTCGCCGCACTAACCGATTATAGTCGACTAATCGAAAAAAATAGTCGGAGTATTGAAATAATCGTTTGTGGCAGCCCTACCCGTCACTGGATTTTTTTGTGAGTTTCATACAATGATTACTTTAGCAGGACTGAGAGAACGCTGGAAAGACACCACAGAGTTTCCTGATGTGACCACGGAAATGTGAACGGCGCCTGATGTTACACAGCTGTAAAGGATCGGTGAAAGTTCAGTCCGTGAAGGTATCAACTTCCGAGCTGGCAACCAGCTCAAAATGAGCAGCGGTGATGATTTATGCTAGCAAGACACGGAGCCACCATGATCATGGGGGGTTGACCTCAAAACTGTTCAATGCAGGTGAAAGAAATATTTCTAACACAGACAAATGCCTTTAAACCATCAACAATGACTTCTTGATTTCGCAATGCAGAATGTCCATCCATCCATCCATCCATCTTCTTGGCCGCTTTTTCCCTTCCGGGGTCGTGGGGGTGCCGGAGCCTATCCCGGCTACTGATGGGCGAAGGCGGGGTTCACCCTGGACAGGTCGCCAGTCTGTTGCAGGGCCTCAATCACACACCCAGTCACTCACACATTCACACCTAGGGGCAATTTAGAGTCACCAATGAACCTATGAAGCATGTTTTTGGACGGTGGGAGGAAGCCGGAGTCCCCGGTGAAAACCCACGCATGCACGGGGAGAACACGCAAACTCCACACAGAAGGGTCCCAGCCGGGAGTCGAACCGGGGCCTTCTCGCTGTGAGGCAAGAGCGCTAACCACTGCGCCACCGTGCAAAAAAAAAAATTCATAATCATACATATATATTTTTTAAAGGAGTGTTTTAAAAATGATTATGAAGGTTAAAAACTTCATAATCACAATTAAAACACAATTTTTTTTAAATAACAAAAAAACGTCATTGGGGGACTTTAAATAACTTTCAATATTTTACCCTCCATAAATATATATTTTTTTCAAAATTATACAAGTTAGAAATAAGGGCAAGATAAAATCTGACCATTATTAACAATAAAATAAAATGATGTGGCCGGATCCGGCCCCCGGGCCTTAACTTCCACACATGTGGTCTAGATCAGGGGTCTCAAACTCAATTCAGCCGGGGGCCGCTGGAGGTGGAGTCTGGGTGAGGCTGGGCCACATCAGGATTTTCACAAGAAAATCGCTGATAAAACATTCCAATGTTCTCAAACATCTTTATTTTAACATGAAATAACGAATTTAATTAATTAATTATTTTTTTTAAATGGATAAAAAAAAATCAATGAAGAATAAATAAAATAATAATAATGACCATACAGCGGATACATAGTATATAGTAGATAATACATTAAATATAGCAAAAACAACCTAAAAATGCATTTGGTAGCAGAAAGAGCCGCTGTTTACAGTGAACCAATGAAAAGAACTGAATCTCTGA
>NC_050526.1:1408201-1410473 GCF_002922805.2 Oryzias melastigma
ATCTTAACCAAATCAAAACCTTGGATAACTAGAGGTTTGGAAAGTGCTTGTAGAAAAAAGAACAAATTATATCGAGATTTCATTAAAAGGGGCGGCCGTGGTGCAGCAGTAGGGCGGTCGACTCCTGATCAGAAGTGAGCGGGTTCGACTCCGCCTTGCCTGCCCATGTGTCGAAGTGTCCTTGGGCAAGACACTGAACCCCGAATTGCCTCTGGTGGGAGGTTGGCGCCAGTGTTACGCAGTGGAGCCACCACCAGTGTGTGAATGTGTGTATGAATGGGTGAATGGGTCTGTGACTGTGAAGCGCTTTGGGCCCTCGAAGGAGGGTAGAAGGCGCTATACAAGTATACGCCATTTACCATTACCATTTAAAAACAAAACGGAAGAAAATGAGACTAAGTATAAAACCTACAAAAATAAATTAGTAAGTATACTGAGAAAACAAAAAAAGATCCTATTATGACAAGTTACTGCAGAGATATGTGAAAGATATTAGAAGTACCTGGAAAGTAATCAATAACGTAATGGAAAAGAAAAAAGACAACTGTTTTCCAAATTACATTAAAAAAGATAAAGTGACAATTGAGGACAAACAGGAAATAGTTAATGAGTTTAACAATTTCTTTGTAAATGTTGGTGCTAATTTGGCTGAAAAGATACCAGTTGTGAGTGACATGAAAAGCAAAATAGATTGCAATATGAACACAACGTTTCTAAGTGGAGTAAGTCCAAGTGACGTGCTTGAAGTTGTTCACCAAATGAAAAATAAGAAATCAACTGACTGTCATGGTATCGACATGTCCCTCATTAAAGAAGTCATTCACTGTATTCTCGAACCACTTACTTATATCTGCAATAAATCCTTCTGTAGTGGTGTCGTTCCAGACCTGATGAAAGTTGCTAAGGTGGTTCCGATTTATCAAAATGGTAATAAGGAAACCGTATCAAACTACAGACCAGTTTCACTGCTACCACAGTTTTCTAAAATTTTGGAGAAACTCTTTGCAGTTAGACTTGATGCTTTTTTGAGTAAATATGATTTATTAAATGAGAGCCAGTATGGATTTAGGAGTAACTGCTCAACTGCACATGCTGTGATGGAGTTTGTGGAAAATGTTGCGACTGCCATTGATCAAAAACTAAACACAATAGCTGTTTTTGTTGATTTAAGTGAAGCATTTGTTACCATTGATCACTCCCTTCTGTTACAAAAATGTGAATATTATGGACTTCGGGGTAAAACACATCATTGGCTAAGAAGTTATTTGGAAACTTGGGTTCAATATGTAACAATTAACAATACAGATTCTCAAGTTAGACACTTTATCAAGGAATGTTGTCCAAGTCTTGAGCTCCCTGCTGCACACCCTTTCCTTGAACACCTTATGCTACCCTCTGATTCCAAGCATATCACATCTAAATTTGTGTCTTGTTTCACAACCGTGACCCCCTCTGACTCAATTAGAGAAGCTTGGGCTAGAGACTTGAACTGTGAGGTGCCCGTGGACCTTTGGAAAGAGGCGCTTTCTAAAATTCACCGCTGCTCCATCAGCTCTCGACTCAGGTTGATTCAGTTTAAAGTTCTACACAGACTTCACTATTCTAAAACAAAGCTGAACAAAATTTTCCCGACTGTTTCGATTAATTGTGATAGGTGTAATACATCAGAAGGTACACTGGGTCACTTATTCTGGTTCTGTCCATCTCTACATAGTTTCTGGTGTAGAATCTTTAAAAGTTTCTCAGACTCATATGGTAAAGATATTCAGCCCAGTAGCCACCTGGTCATCTTTGGATGTTCTTTACAAAGTTCTCAACTGCCACAGCATATACAGAAAGCGCTGCAATTGGGAATGGTGGTGGCCAAAAAGCTTATTCTTTTAAACTGGAAATCAACAACTCCTCCCTCCTTTGAGAATTGGCTGGCAGAGGTTGTATATGCTATCCAGTTGGACAGGCTGCGGTTCTACAGATCGGGTTCACAGAGCAAATTTGACAACATTTGGAAACCCTTTCTGGCCCACAACACTAAGAGTTGAATCTGAGATATTAAGAAGCTGGACTCTAGGTGGAGAGATATTGAGTCTGAGACACTCACAAATGTAATTTCACATTTCTTCCCCTGCATAAATTGTGTCAGGTTACAACATACATTCCTGTATTCATTTTTATATCATCACTGTAATCTGGTTATCTTATTTTGATTTTTGTTTTCTTTTGTAATTTTTAGTCTACTGTTTTTTTGTGTGTTTCTGTATTTTTCTCCCTCTGT
>NC_050526.1:1410578-1412199 GCF_002922805.2 Oryzias melastigma
GTCATTGGGGGACTTTAAATAACTTTCAATATTTTATTATTATATTTATTATTTTATATTTTATTCTTTATAATACTTACGATAATCTTTACTTACGACAGTAAGTACAGTAGTTTGAGGAGATATACGTTTAACTTGAGCAAATTAACTGATACTAATATTTGCAGCAGAAAGTTGTGTGGGGGGGGCGTCAATGAATAAGTTCTTGTGGGGGGGATAATTGAGAAACACTGGACAAGGAAAAACTACTTTTACTCAATTTCAAATGTCTTTATTTACAGCTCCTCCTTCATTTCTGGGCTGAGAGCAGCGCGCTCACTGAAAGGTCAATGCAAACGCGCCCACACCAGAATTCTTGGCCCTCCGCGTCTGGAGCGCGTGTAACCGTACGTTGCTACGCAAGTTCTTAAGTCGGGTCTCGAGCTCTACGCACAAATCGGACACGCACTGAGTCTTCAAACCGGTTCAACATTTCCACGTACAGTCGCAGCAGCGCAGAGCTGTGACCAATCAGGAACTCTGATTTGGGAGCTGTTTGTGATTGGTTCGTTCAGCTCTGCACACAACAACTGTCATTCATATCAGCCTTGTGGGCTGCACTAACAGTAATGTTTCATATGAAGGGGCCGTAAGTTTGAGACCCCTGGTCTAGAGGAAGACAAAGAGGAGGTTTATGGATGCAGTGAATGAAGACATGAAGGTGACTAGTGTTAGAGTGGAGGATGCTGAAGACAGGCTTAGATGAAGAAAACTGATTCGCTGTGGCGACCCCTGAAGGGAAAAGCCGAAAGGAAAAGATTTATCTGGAATAATGCCTGTGTTTCCTTTATTCTTTAATTGTATTTAATATTTATAGATTTTTTTAATTGATACTTTAATTGATATAGATGCTATTAGGGCTGGGTGATATATCGTATAACCGATTCAATCATATGTTGTGTTTTAGATTATTTCATTTTTTTTAAATCAAGATTTTATTTTCCCCGCACTCTGCCCTCTTGGGCTTCCGTAGTTTGGTGTAAGGTCAGTTCTTGTACAGCGCAGAAAAAGCTGATTTGAAAACAGTGCTGTGGTTACACACTGACGCTAGCATGCTACAGTATTAGCTGGTAATGCTAATGAACTGGCCCGTGTGTCTATAAATGTAAACACAATCAGTTCAAAGTCGGACAATAGTCGCGTTTCCATTAACTCTGAAATTTCACAAATTGGAGTTTCGATAATAAATTCTCCTAATGGAAACACCACAATTTCGAAAAAATTCTCATTTTTTGAAAAAAAAAGTTTTTGCGCTTAGAGGAGGTGGTATTTGGGGAGTTTCAAAACAGACATTTTTCACAAAACTGTAATGGAAACACTTTTCGAAATAGATGCGCCTCTTTGCATGAAGTATCTGTCCTGAGAGCAGCACAGCGGGCGGCAGGAGAGATCCAACAGCTTCACAGCTCTTTATAAGTTGAGTGTCAAACGGAATCATGCAGCTCCTCCATAATAAAATCACCAAGATTTCCTCATCGCTTCATCTGCAGCTACACGCCTGCAGCTTGGAGCCTGAAGATGCTAAAGTCTCGTTTGAGGAAAAGGAAAAGATTGTTTTTTTTTTGTTTTTTTTTTAAATCTG
>NC_050526.1:1415685-1416901 GCF_002922805.2 Oryzias melastigma
AGATAGTAGGAAACACAAACCAAATCCACGGATGACAAAAGGGTTAGAAAAACCTGCAAAAAGAACAACTATTTATATCAAGATTTTTTATTTCTAGAATTTTGTTTAAGAAAGTTTAACTTTTGAACATGTTTTTATTGGTAAAATCAGAACTTTTAACATGAATGATGGATTTTTTCAGATATTTCATCAATATTTGCCAGATTTACACAGTTTTTCTGAATTATGACTAAAAACCAAAACAGATTATATTTTTTCCCCAAAAAATGTTTCAGTCTATTTGCGTGAGGATTTTTCTGGAGGATTTCTCTTTTTCTCCTCAGCCGCTGATTCCAGAGAGGCCCAGTGAAGCAGTCAAACCTGATTCAAGCTCAGCAATGATTACATTACCGTAACCATGGTGACAGATTTACTGAGTCATTTACAGTGGGAGGAGAGGGGGAGGGGTTTGGTGAAGGTGAGCGCGTGCCAGCGGCTTCACGCAGACGCCTTGACCTCTGACCTGCAGGCACCACTTTCATGAATATGTACACATATGTGCACAAAAAGCAACAATGCACCAAAACTTTATTGACAAAGTCAATGAACAGCTAAATGTAAACAGGAAGGAACATTTTTGACATAAAGAAACTAAAAGAAGCTCTACTTCTGCTGTGATGTTTCATTCTTGTAAAAGTTGTTCAAACTCCTCAGTGTTTCTTCTCCAGTAATGACTCGATTGGACCATCTAGTGGATCAAGTCAAGATGACAACAATAACCCATTTTGAAGGGACTCGTCTCACTGGTGGTTTCGTCCTACTGGATCTAGAATGTAGATACAGTCTATATGTTGTAGATCAGACTCTGAAAGACAAAACCATCACCACACTCACTGATGGTCTGGACACTAATCAGCATTCTGGGTCTAGGAATTAGGATTTTGGGAGTTAAAAATAGTCCTTTTGTTTACAGATGATTATTTTTGTGTACAAATTTGCAGTTAATGTCTACAAATTAAGATTTTATTGTGTATGTGAAAAAAAATTGTGTACACAATATAATTTTTCATAAGAAAAAAATGTTTTTTTGTGTAAAAAAATAGTAATTGTTGTGTAATTATTAGAAAAACAATATGTATTATAATGCCGATAGAATTTTTCTAAAAACTTGTTACACACTTGACTTATTTTTCATTAAACACTTTGTTTCACTTTTGTACTCTTAGATTATTTTTGA
>NC_050526.1:1420201-1424707 GCF_002922805.2 Oryzias melastigma
CTCCTCTTTTGGTAAATATGTTTAATGACTTCTTTCAGAAAGGAATTTTGACTCCAACTCTTAGACAAGCAGCAACTTTGTTGATACAAAAACCAGGCGAGGATCTGGAAATGTGTTCATCCTACTGATCAATGTCACTTCTTAATGTAAATGTGAAAATACTAGCCAAAATTCTGCCTACCTTATTTGAAACTGTCATGTGTAGTGTAATCTCAGAAGATCAAACTGATTTCATAAGAAACTGCCATTCATTCACAAATGTACGTCGACTACTTAACATACTGTATCCTCCAACTCCTTCACACACTCCTGAAGCTGTTGTCTCATTAGATCCTGAAAGAGCCTTTGATCGAGTACAATAGCAATGCTTATTCTTTACTCTCAGAAAAGGTGGTTTTAGTGATCATTTTGTCTCCTGGATTTAACTTCTTTACTCATCCCCACTGGCCTTTTTTTTACTAACTCCCTGAGGTCCTGTTTTACCCTTAACTCCAGGAAGTTGCCAAAGTTGCCCTTTATAACCCCCTTCTTTTTGCCCTTGCCATAGAAGCCCTATCAGTTGTGCTCAAACGTTCCTGCTTTAGAGAGAGGAGGAGTCAAACATAAAGTTTCCTTGTATGCGGATGACCTCTTTCTTTATGCCTCAAACCTCAGTCAAAACTATCTCACACATATTAGACAACCTCACAAAGTTTTCAGGATATAAACTCAATCTAGCAAAAAAGTGTATTAACCATTAACAAACCTGAAGAAGTTTTCCCATCTTATATACTATTTACTTATTTCTCTGAAAAAAAATCAAATATTTGGAGATTGTTATACCACTGACTGTGACAGCTCTTATTTTGATGAGACTTTTGCTATTCAAAACAAAGGCAAGTTGAACCAGTGATTCCACTGTCAGAGAGTGTTACGGCTTTTCCTGGTTTCTTGTTTGTTTTTCTCTTCTTTTGTTTTTCAGGGATTCGGAACAGCTGAGAGGGGGAACAGCTGGGGCCGATCAGCTGATTGGAGGGATGTCACCTTTTCCCGTCTGACATGAGGGAGGCTGATTAGCAGGGGAGACAGCCGCACTTGCAACGACGAATAATCTTGCATTTATCTGTTAATCGGGCTTTCGGCTGCTTAATTTTTCGTCCCGGTTTTCTTAGAGGGTGGTTCTTGTTGCGACTGGTCCTGCTGTGTGCAGCTGTCAAGGTTAGGTTCATAACATAGATGTTCAGTGGTTTTGCAGCAGGAACACTAAAGTCCAAGGCTTTACCAAGGACATGGTCAGTGACTTGGAGTGTAGAGTACAGAAAACTGTGGAAAAGTATCCAACAGTATCCAGATCGACTCCTTTCTGTGCCATTTCTCCTCTCAGACACAAAGACTGAGTGAGTTTCACTTCCTCAGAAAGCAGTTAGACTCTGATCCTCCAATCAGCTTCTCTCTTTCTGTTGGTTACGCCCATCATGACTCAGCAGTTCTGAAGCAAACATGTGGACAAACCGGAGCTGCAGATCAGGAAGAGGAGAACTTAATGTGGCAGGTAGGACACGCCTACTAATCAGGAGGACTCGCTCACTGATTGGGTGATCACGCTTTAAAAAGCTCTCCTGCTTCGCTTTTTTAATTATGACCTCTTTCGGCTGCCATACCAGGTCACCAGGAAGTGAGCGCGAGTAGCAGGCAGGTAAGCGAGCCAGGTGTTGCGGGTGTCAGAAAACAAGCAGGTCGTCGGCATTAATGAAACTTATTTGCAGTTTCCTGGACACGGATAGTCGGCCAATCATTCGGCGTATCTGCAATGTGCTCCAGTAGCCGTACGAATATCGCATAGACTCGCTCCTTCTCAGCAACCGGTAGGTTGTTAGCGCCCCCCCCTTCCTGCTGTTTTAGTCACAAATAAGTGCCTACATATGACGTTTTATTGTTTCAGAAAGTGTTCTGCTGCATGATCCCTTCCCTCCCCGCAAACAGGGGAGTAAAGCTGCTGCTTTGCCTTGTGTGTTTTTGTGCCTGAGCTCGAGCGCGCCCGCCCCCTTCCACGCCGCGGTAGAAGAGAGACACACGCCCGCTGCACGGAGGATACCTCAACGTGGAAGCCGTCTCGTGGGACTGGACAGTTTCTTCTCTCCCCACCATCACCTTGCGTCCGACTGGCGGTCGGGTGGTTGGCCCGGCACGCCCGGTGTTCATTTTTATTTTATTTTAACTGATTTTATTGTGATTTTTATTCTTGTTTTTGTTTCTGTTTCAGGAGGTGGGACCCCGAGGTGGTGGACTGCTGTCTGGTGGTGGGTCCCGTGTGTTGTGTCCTTTCACGTTTGCAGTGAATCTCCACTTCCGGTGTTTTAGTGTTGTTTTTTATTGCAGCTCCAGCCACCTCGGTGAGCTCCCCCTCTGTGTTTTGTTTTTATGTGGAAGTTATTTTCACATTTTATATAGCTCTTAATAAATTACATTTTTAATATTTTACCCAGCCTCTGCCTCGGTTTAAAGTAAGAATTTTACGTGTCCTTTAATTGAATTTCCTGGGGCCGAACAGCCCCAGGTGGCGTTGTTGCAACACACCATACCCGAGTTGCCACAAAGTGGCGTTGTTGGCAGGATCCTTTAACATACAGGCAGAGGCTGCTTTATTTTATTTTTTTTTTTCTCTTTTTTGTCATTTGAATGTTTTAAAGCACCATTTTTGTGTTTTTTTTATTATTGAGGCAAAGCAGCAGCATTTTTTTTTTGAGTCCTCAGGGTCCACCCTCTTGTTTTAATAGGTACAGAAAATGGAGGAAGAACTCAAGAGAGTTGAGGAGTCTCGTAGCCCAGCTAAAGGCCGACAATGACAGGCTGCGTCAGGAACAGGTCCTACCAGAGCCTAGGGCAGGCCCGAGTGTTGAGGTGGCTATGGACTCTCCTCTTGTAGCTTCAGGACCCTTAACTGAGAGGCTCAACAGCCCCAGGTGGCGTTGTTGCAACACACCATACCCGAGTTGCCACATTAAGGCAACTTAAAAATGTTTTTCAAAAAAATGTTTTTCCAGTTACATCCAAAGGTGGAGCTACAGGTATGTGTGGGTGTCTGCACATACCCAGCTCCCCCATCAAAACCATTGACCAACACTTGTCCCCAATTTTGAGTCAATCTTTCTCTCATTACTGACAAAGATGAAGAAATCATCAGTACAAACTTCTTTAACCAATGCAAAACCACAAAACCAACAATCAAAGTCACTGAAGTAAAGACAATAGTATTAGGAATCTGTGTCTTTGATGTTCCACTCTGCTGCTCTCATTTGGCCCCCTTCCTAAGTCTTCTGCCCCTCCTCCAAATGTTCTAGCTCCGCCCCTGTTGTCTTTGGCAACAGGAGCTGTAGGTTCATTCACTCATCTTCCTGTCCGCTTCTTCCCCCTCGGGGTCGCGGGGGCGCCGGAGCCCAACCCGGCCACTGACGGGCGAAGGCGGGGTTCACCCTGGACAGGTCGCCAGTCTGTTGCAGGGCCACAATTACACACACATCCACTCTCACATTCACACTGTGCGGTTTTTGAAGACACTGTACCAGTTTGATCAACTTTTACAAAAAAAAAAGAAACTCACCAAAAAAACCCTGGAAAATAAAACATCTTGCAAGAAAAACTTTCCTTTGTCCACTGACTGATTGTGAACCTTCACAATTGGTGTCAAATGCGGGACTGTCAGTGGACATTGGTTTGAGCCATGCGAGGAGCCAGAGCCAAAGCTCCAAACTTACCATCGTCAGACAAAGATGTACAAAGGGACTCTGAAGCTGAGGAGAGTGGAGCTGTAGGTGGCACTGCAGGTTGAAGAAGCTAAGGAGCCCAGCTTATCTGACCTTGCTAACATTCTTCAAACCCACATTGGACAACAAAGAGCACAACAGGCTATGTGGGACAAAGAGGTTGCCAGACAAGATCAGAGGTTTAAGGCTCTTCAACATCAGTTCAGCCTTCTTCAACGTGAGGTCCAGTCACACTCTCCAAACCAAGAGCCGACTTCATCACCCAGATGTCAAACAACTAATGCTTCAGGTGGTTCTCACTCAGAGGCTTCATCATCACCAAGAGACCTTGACTAAGGTCATATGTTTAATCTTCCTTCACATAAGAAACAACCAAAGTTACATCCTTTAAATGAAGATGATAACATTGAGCATTTCCTGATAACTTTTGAGAGAATAGCAGCAGCTTGCAGATGGCCAAAGTCGGAGTGGGCATTTCATCTCATTCCATTACTAACCGGCAAGGCCAGAAGCGCATGTGTTCATATGGATGTTGTTGTATCTATGAACTATGATGACGTTAAATGTGCGATTCTCCAGAAGTATGACATCAACTGTGAAACCTATCGTCAGAGATTTCGCTCCCTCTATGTCAGGGGTCTCAAACTCGCGGCCCGCGGGCCATTTGCGGCCCGCAGATGATGATTTGCGGCCCCCGTCTTCATATGAAAGATTACTGTTAGTGCGGCCCGCAAGGCTGATATGAATGACAGTTGTTATGTGC